>NC_063171.1:7052385-7352385 GCF_023159225.1 Perognathus longimembris pacificus
CTAGGCCTAAAAGACATATCTGTTTATAAGCATAGAATTTTGAACAAAGAAGAGAGCTCTTGTACAGTATGGGAAATAACCCTTGGGGTTTAATAAAAAATAAGATGGCCTTAGAGATGAGTCTAGTGCTAACAACTCTCTCATACTGATTCCAGGTAGACTTTTTACAAAGCAGCTGTTATCTCTTAGGGATAGGAAACACAGTGAATTTAATGTGTGGGCACCACTGCCATCAAGAAACAATGGCACTGCCACTGCTGATTTGTGGCTTTTCTATGGATCTCCATTAGCTTCCCACCTCCTACTCTTAATCTCTGGGAGTTCTAGTGGGAGTACTACATTCATTGATAAACCTGAAAATAAATCCTTCATACAAGCAATTTATGGAACTTTTTCCCCCTCTCAAAATTATTGATTTGGTGCTTTCCCCAAAGACTGTAAAATTTATAGAGATCTATTTAATTTAGAGATCGCAACAAGCCAACTCCCATCAGTTGATATCCTAAGTACTCATTTCTCATTTGAAAGTAACTCCAATCCTAAACTTTAAGTGGTTAAATGCAAATTTCTCTTTTTCTTCAGTAGTGTGAAAGTGCATACTGTTTGCTGTAATGTTCCCAATATTCTTGTGAATATTTCCCCCACTGTTCTATTAAGCGTACTTAAAGAGATTAGTTTTGCAAATGGAATTTTGTCTCTGACTATTCAAAATTTGTTTTAACACATTCAAGCTGCAAAATGAGGCTTAGCACTTATTAAAATTACTTAATTATTTTATCTTTTGTGGTGGCCCTGGGGCTTGAACTCAGGGACTTGTACTGTCCTTTTACTATTCCTTTTCAAGTCTGGTGTTCTACCTCTTGAGCCACAGCTCCATTTCTGGTTTTTTTTGGTGTTTAATTGGAGATGAGTCTCATGACTTTCCAGCCTGGGCTGGCCTTCAAATGGCTATCCTCAGATCTCTGTCTGGGCTAGATGAAAAAACTTTCACATTCAAATTTTAGCTTCTACCCATAATATTATATGAAAGAAAATAGTGCAAAAACAAAATGCAATAGCCTTACGTATGAAACTGTAACCCCTCTGTACATCACTTTGACAATAAATAATTATTAAAAAAACCCTCCCCCCAAAAAAACTGAAATGCAAGTCCCACTACTCCATAATGAAGATTTTTGTTTGTCCAGAGCCAAGGATATCCATTGAGGATTTCTCTTGATGCACCTCTGGTTTCTACAGAGGACTCAGCTTAGAGATGGAACAGCCTGAGGTCGGTCTGTTGGAAGATGGAATCATTACCCTTGTGGAGCATGTTAGGAAAATGCCACTTGTTGGTGCTCTGATGAGGCTATTGGGACTTTGCCCTTACCTGACCTTGGAAGGTGTAGAGAACTCATTCTAGAAGTTGAGTTGAATTTCCTTGCTGCAGTTCTTCTGGGAAGCCTCAGGGATTTCTGGGTTTTCCTGGGGCCTCAGGTCTGCAGATTTTTTCTACCTGGTGCGGTAGACACTTGGAGATGGTGGAGCAAATAGACACATTTATATAGTAGAGCTGACTTCTGAGGAACACAATAAGCCATTCAATGACCTGCTTCCTACCCATTTCAAAACTGTCCTCAGGTTAAGCTTGACCTTATCTTCTCCACTGTTTCTAGGAGAACTCTGTTCTTTTTCCCCAGACACTGAGAGTAAAAGCTTGTTCTCCACTGGCTGGGATGTTATCCCGGATGTTTTATTTAATTAGTGTCTAAGGGGTTGTCTGATAATTGAGGCACTATGTGAACTTGAACTACTTGTAATTAATGGGTAGATCCTACAAGACCAGAGGAAATGGAGACATAAAAAAGCATGAGACTTTTTATTTTATATTTTACCTGTTAAGGTTGAGGAAGGAAGCACTGTTAACTCATAGTGGAGTTTCAGTGTGTGGTTCAGTTAGTACTTGAGGCCTGAACTGACTTCCAGTATCCAAGTTTATCACTGCAGAATTTGTGAGCCTCTGGGAAGGTCACCTAACTTCTCCAAACCTCACTTATATCATCTGCAAAATATAAGAAGAATTTCTATATTTTTGTGTGTACCAGCACTGGGTTTGAAATCAGAGCTTTGCATTCTTGTTTAGCTTTTTCTTTCAAAACGGGCCCTTTAAGCTCATGTCTGTAAGCTCATGTCAGGAGGCTACTACGTCCTGGGACTCACAGTTTGAAGTAAGCCTGGGCATTCCCTGTGAGACTCTTATGTCCAATTAACTGCCCCTGTCCCTCCATCCTGCCCCCTTCCCCTGAAATCGAAAAGCTCAGGGTCAGTTCCAAGGGCCTGAGTTCAAGCCCAGGATCAATGTGCATGTGAGTGTGCACGTGTGCACGCATGCGTGCACACACACACTCACACACACATGCTGGTGCTCTATTTGAACCACATGTCCAATTACAGCTTTTTTTTTTTTTTAGTTAATTGGATATAAGAATCTTACAACTCTTTTGGCCTGGGCTGTAATCCTCAGATTTGAGTTTCCCGAGTAGATAGAATTACAGGTGTGAGCCACCAGTGCCTGGCAAGAATTACTATTGCCCTCCAAATCTGGCACTGGGGAGGAATGAATTGATGTTTGCAAAGCAATCAGAATATTGATGGGTGCAGAGAAGACCAACTTCAGCTGCCCGTTCCACTGGTTACATAGAAAGAGAAAAACAGTTATGGGCAGAGACCAGGCATAAAGATGTACAAGTTGTAATTCATGGGTGGTCATTCCTGTGAATAAAACCAGAAGTAGAAGCATCAGAAACAGAAACATTTCAGATGGTTCTTTTCTCTCCAGGCTTTAACTTGATCACCTCCTGCTTCTGGCTATAGATGTCAGCATAGTCATGATGGTGCAGTGGGGTAGGGCTCCATTTGACTTCCCTGAACCTTTTTTTCCCCCCCATCCTGGGCCTTGAACTTAGAGCCTGAGCACTGTCTCTAGCTTCTTTTTGCTCAAGGGTAGCACTCTGCCACTTGAGTCACAGACACACTTCTGGCCAGTTTCTATATATGTGGTGCTGGGGAATCGAACCCAGGGCTTCATGTGTATGAGTCAAGCACTCTTGTCACTAGTCCATATTCCCAGCACCCCTCCCCCACCGAGGGTTTTTTTTTTTACTTGAAGGCACATTTAATTTAATATCAAGAGTGCAATACAAAAGGGTCAAGTACAATGAAGGAACACATTCCCCCATTAACACCAACAACAATGCTCTTTCAACATGTGCCTGTTGGATGGGATGAGGGTTTAAGTTCACCACCAAAAAAAATAATGCAGTGAATCTCATCACAGCCATATAATCTAGTTGTGAAATGAATGTTTATAATGCTTCAAACAGTTGAAAGCTCAAGTTTGATACCACACCTTGTTTGTACATTCCTCTGTTAAGATTATCTACAGTTTTTGAAACCATTAAGCGAACAAACCATTGATTGAAACCACATGGATTTAAGGCTCCATTGAGGAATTCCGAATCCTAAGCTAATAAATCAAATATATGCACTACTTGTACTGACATCTATTACTTGATTCTCTGATGGCTATTCAAAGTTGGTTCTTAGCAAGTAAAACCTTTAAAAGCAAAATTCACCTAATTTTTTTTAACCCAGTAGTAGTTCAACAGCAAATGAATTCCACAGTCTTATCAGTAAAACTGACATACAGTGTCTCTAAGTCACTGTGCTCAAGGTTAAGAGCGATGAATATTCCAGTTTTTACATTTTACAGGAATTTTACATGTTCAATTCAGGATTTAAAAATCTCTAGGTTTTCAATCCTCCAAATTGTCTGAAAACACACTGTGCCACAGACTTAAGACTTCTTTTTCTCCCTCTATTTTCTTCAAACAGAAACATTTCTCAAGTGTCTACGTGTTCTAGAAAGGGAATTTTTCGGAGGTGGCCTCTTCTTTGGAATAGTCTGATGGCATATCGGGCCTCTTAAGCAAGGGGAAGGGGAAGAGAAAAAAGCTGAAACACAAGGTTCATCTGGTAAGTCTTACATTAACCATTACAAACTGGACAGTCTAGGAATGTGGCTTTTTTTGGCTCAAAAAGCCTGAGTCTTGGTGTGGAAACGAGTACTTGGCTGACCCACCACAGCTTTCTCGCAGTGGCACTGTCAGGGAAGTCTTGACTGGGGAGTATGATTTGTTTACCTATCAGGCGTAAACTTCCAGGCACTCAGTTCATTTTGGGTTTGTTCCAGTTTGTCTTTAGTCTGTTCCAGTTCACCTTTCATTTTGAGGAAAAACAAGTTGATCGCTGGGTCGACCATTGTAGATCTCAGTTGGGCAACACTCTGCTGTTGGACTTGCTTGAGGTACTGAATTTGAGTAGTACACTCTTGCATCTCCTTTTCCTTGGTTGCTAGTCGCATTACAAGGATGTTTTCTCTTCATGCAGACTCCTGCTATTGCTGCTTTAGTTTTTCTTCAGACTCCCTTAAGCCAGTTACATCGTTTGAGTTAAGATCTGTCTACTTGCCCTCCAAAGCTTGGACATATGCTTCATACTGTTTCCATTTTAGGATTAACTCATCTCGTGCCATAACTTTGAAGTCTGTTTCACTCAGATGAACCTTTGTAGGAAGAGGTTCTTCATTGGTCATCTTTTTTTTTTCTTTTTTTTTTATTAACTGAACACAAATTTTTTTTGCAAGGTGTTGTGCAAAAAGGGTACAGTTACATAGTAGGGCAGTGTGTACATTTCTTGTGCTATCTTACGTCCTGTTTCTCTATCCCTTCTCTAGGTCAGGTAGATATATATACAATATACAATGTATCAAGAACATATATAGTATTCACAGACTTGGTCTCTACTGTCTCTCCATCTCCCTTTGTTAACAGTCATATATCAGGGAGATCATGCCCCTTTGTTTTCTGTGTTCTAGGCTTGTCTTGCTCAACATTATTTGTTCGAGTTCTGACCATTTCCCTGTGAATAACAATATTTCACCATTCCTAATGGCTATGTAGTATTCCATTGTGTATAAGTACCATATTTTTTGGATCCATTCGTCTGTGGAGGGGCATCTGGGTTGTTTCCATATTTTGGCCATTGTGAATTGTGCCGTGATAAACATGGAAGTACAAATGTCTTTTTGATATCTTAGGTTTTGCTGTTTAGGATAGATGCCTAGGAGTGGAATGGCTGGGTCATAGGGTAGGTCTATATTGAGCTTTTTGAGAAACCTCCATACTGTTCTCCAAAGTGGTTGTACTAATTTGCACTCCCACCAACAATGGAGAAGGGTTCCTCTTTCCCCGCACCCCCTCCAGCATTTGTTGTTTCCTGAGTTCAGAGTATAGGCCATTCTAACTGGGGTGAGGTGGTATCTCAGGGTTGTTTTTATTTGCATTTCCTTTACTACCAGGGATGTTGAGCATTTCCTCATGTGTTTCTTTGCCATTTTTATTTCTTCTCTTGTGAAGTCTCTCTTTAGCTCTTTTGCCCATTTCCTAATAGGTTTATTGGGCTTGGAGGGGCTTAGTTTTTTGAGTTCTCTGTAGATGACAGATATCAGGCCTTTGTCTGTTGCTGTGCTGGAAAAGATCCTTTCCCATTTCGTTGGGTGTCTTTCTATTTTGGTGGCTATGTCCTTAGCTGTGAAGAAACTTTTTAATTTGTAGTAGTCCCATTTGTCGAGTCTTTCCCCTATTTGTTGTGCCCCTGGGACTCTATTCAGGAAGTTCCTTCCTGTGCCTATAAGTTCTAGTGTCTTTCCTACTCTGTCCTTCAGTAGTTTCAAGGATTCAGGTCTGATATTGAGGTCCTTGATCCATTTTGAGTTGATCTTGGTGCATGGTGATAGGCTTGGGTCTACTTTGAGTTTTCTGCATATGGCTGCCCAGTTCTCCCAGCACCAGTAGTTGAAGAGGCTATGTTTATTCCATTGTATGTCTTTCGCTCCTTTGTCGAATATCAGTTGGCTGTAAGAGTGCGGTTTTATTTCTGGATCTTCAATTCTGATCCATTGGTCTTCCGGTTTGTTTTTATACCAATACCATGCTGTTTTTGTTATGATGGTCTTGTAGTAGAGCTTGAAGTCAGGTATTGTGATACCTCCTGCACTGCTTTTTTTGCCTAGAATTGCTTTGGCTATTCTAGTTTTTTTGCTGTTCCATATGAATTTATGGATTGGTTTCTCTATTTCAGTGAAGAATGTGGCTGGGATTTTGATAGGTATTGCATTGAATTTGTATAACAATTTGGGCAATATGGCCATTTTCACTATATTGATTCTGCCTACCCATGAGCATGGGAGGTCTTTCCATCTCCTTGTGTCTTCTTTGATTTCCCTTATTAGATTTTTGTAGTTTTCATTAAATAGGTCCGTCACGTCCTTGGTTAAGTTGATCCCTAGGTACTTTATTCTTTTTTTGGCTACTGTAAATGGAATTGTTTCCATAATTTCCTTTTCTGTTTGTCTATTGCTGGTGTACAGAAAAGCTGCTGACTTTTGTGGATTGATTTTGTATCCTGCTACTTTGCCAAATTGGTTTATTAGGTGTAGGAGTTTGGGTACTGAGTTTTTTGGGTCCTTCAGATATAAGATCATGTCGTCTGTGAATAGGGATAACTTGATTTCTTCCTTGCTGATGTGGATCCCTTTGATGTCCTCCTCTTGCCTTATTGCTATGGCTAGGGATTCCAGCACTATGTTGAACAGAAGTGGGGAGAGTGGGCATCCTTGTCTTGTTCCTGAGTTTAGGGGGAATGATTTAAGTTTCTCTCCATTTAATGTGATATTAGCAGTTGGTCTGTTGTATATGGCTTTTATTGTTTTGAGGAATGTTCCATCTATTCCTGTTCTCTTCAAGGCTTTTAATAGGTATGGAAGTTGTATTTTGTCAAAGGCTTTTTGGGCATCGACTGAGATAACCATGTAATTCTTAATTTTAGATCTGTTTATGTGGTGAATTATGTTGATTGATTTACGGATGTTGAACCATCCTTGTGACTGTGGGATGAAGCCTACTTGGTCATGATGTATGATTTTCTTGATCAGTTTCTGGATCCTGTTAGCTAATATTTTATTGAGGAGCTTTGCCTTCTGTGTTCATTAGTGATATTGGTCTGTAGTTCTCTTTTTTTGTTGGGTCTTTGCCTGGTTTGGGAATGAGTATGATATTAGCTTCATAGAATGAGTTTGGGATTTCTCCCTCTGTTTCTATTTTGCGGAAGAGTTTGAGGAGTATTGGTATTAGCTCCTCACTAAAGGTTTTGTAGAATTCGTTGGTGAATCCATCTAGGCCTGGGCTTTTCTTAGTAGGGGGGTTCTTGATTACCTCCTGTATCTCACCGTAAGTTATTGGTTTATTTAGTTGATTTATTTCTTCTTGGTTCAGTTTGGGCAGTTTCTACTTCTCTAAGAATTGATCCATTTCTGTAAAATTATTGTTTTTTGCTGAGTAGAGGTTTTGGAAATAGCTCCTTATGATTGTTTGAATATCGTGTGTACTTGTTGTAATTTTTCCGGTGGAGTCCTTGATTTTACGTATATGAGTCTCTTCTCTTCTATTTTTGGAAATCTTGCAAGGGGTCTGTCAATTTTGTTTATTTTTTCAAAGAACCAGCTTTTAGTCTTATTTATTTGTTGAATGGTCTTTCTATTTTCAATCAGATTTATCTCTTCTTTAATCTTTGTGATCTCTCCCCTCCTAGTCGGTTTAGATTCTGTCATTTCTTGTTTCTCCAGTTGTTTTAGTTTCATTGTGAGGTTATTCACCTGCTCTGCTTCCATTCTTTTAATGTGAGTGCTAAGGGAAATGATCTTGCCCCTCAGTACTGCCTTAGCTGTGTCCCATAGGTTTCTTTGTGATGTGTTTTCATTGTCATTGTGGCTTATGAATTCATTGATTTCATCTTTAATTTGGTCTGTGGCCCAAGTGTTGGATAGCCGCATGGGGTTTAGCCTCCCAGTGTGTATAGCCTCTGTAGTATCCTTTGTTGTTAAGGGTTACCTTTAATCCACTGTGATCAGATATAATACATGGGATGACATCAATACTTTTGTATTTGTTGAGTTTCTTTGTGTGGGCTATGACGTGGTCTATTTTGGAATATGATCCATGGGCTGCTGAAAAGAAGGTGTGTTGGGTCTCTGTAAGGTGGAAGGTTCTATATAGGTCTGTTAGATCCATTTGGGAAATGGTGTTATTTAGGTCCTCAGCTCCCTTATTAATCCTCTGGGTGTTGGATCTGTCTCTTGGGGAGAGAGGGGTATTAAAGTCACCCACTATGATTGTGTTTGCGTCTATCTTGTTCTGTAATTCTGTGAGAGTTTTCTTGACATATGTAGGGCCTGTTTTGTTCGGTGAGTATACATTTATCACCGTGATTTCTTGATTCTGGATTTTTCCTTGTATTAATATGTAGTGTCCTTCTTTGTCTTTTTTTTTTTTTTTTGGCCAGTCCTGGGGCTTGGACTCAGGGCCTGAGCGCTGTCCCTGGCTTCTTTTTGCTCAAGGCTAGCACTCTGCCACTTGAGCCACAGCGCCCCTTCTGGCCATTTTCTGTATATGTGGTGCTGGGGAATCGAACCCAGGGCCTCATGCATATGAGGCAGTCACTCTTGCCACTAGGCCATACCCCCAGCCCCTTCTTTGTCTTTTTGAGTTGACTTTAATGAGAAGTCCAGCTTGTCTGAGATCAGAATGGCTACACCTGCCATTTTGGTGGGTGCATTTGCTTGGTAGATCTTGCTCCATCCTTTCATTCGAAGCCTGTTTTTGTCCCTTGCTGTAAGGTGGGTCTCTTGTAGACAGCAGATGTCAACCTTTTGTTTGAGAATCCATTCTGCCAGTCTGCTCCTCTTTATCGGGGAGTTTAAACCATTTATATTTAAAGAGATCAAGAATAAGGGTGTTTTTTCTCCTTCCATTTTCTTGTTGGGCTGTTTTTTCCTATTTTTTTTTTCTTGTCTTTAGTGAGCTGGTCTTTCTGCTGGACTTTGGCTATTGAAGTTTCTTTCTGATTCTGTCCATGTGTCTTTTACAATCTCTGTTGGGTGGGGTTCCCCTCTTAAAATTTGCTGTAGGGCTGGTTTTTTATTCACATACTCCTTTAGCTCCTCTTTGGTGTGGAAAGATCTGGTTTTCCCTTCGAATGTGAACTCCAATTTCGCTGGATATTTGATCCGAGGTTGTCAATTGTTATTCTGAAGTACTTGGATGGTGTTCTTCCACTCACTTCGAGCTTGGTAAGTTTGTGTGGATAATTCGGATGTTATTCGAATCCTCTTCCCATTGAAGAAAGTGTCTTTCTTCGCTTTGGCTGAATTCAGAATTTACTCTTTAATCTTGAGGTCTGAAGTCTTGAATATTATGTGCCTTGGGGTGGCTTTCCTGGGGTTTGGCCTGCCAGGTGTCCTATAGGCTTCGGTTAACTGGATGGGGTCCCCTGTGAGATTGGGGAAGTTTTCTGCAATAACTTTATTGAGAACATGATTAAGCCCTCTGTTCTGGTATTTGGCTCCTTCTTCTATTCCAGTTATGCGCAGATTATATCTCTTGTCTTTGTCCATTAGTTCCTGGATTAGTCTGCCCTGAAGCTTCACCTTTTCTTGGAGTGTGGTCATTTTCTGGTTGTTGTCAGCTGCTTCATCGTCCAGGCGAGAGAGTCTGGATTCTATATGGTCCACTCTTTGTGTTATGGTTTCAATTGCGGAGTTTATGGATGTCAGAGAGCTACTTATGGTTGTCATATCAGCTCTGATCGTGGAAATTTCTTCCTTTAAAGAGTTGTATTTTAAATCTATTTTTTCATGCATTTCAATTCTCAGGATGTGGAGATTTTCTTTAAAGCAGGCTTGCATTGTATCCATTTTTGCTTCCATTTCTTTCTTGGCTTCCTGGGTGTCCTTCCAGATTTCCGCTCTAAACTCCTGGAATTGTTTTCTGATTTCATTTCTGATGCTTTCGATCATTCCTGTTAACATGGCCTCATTTGCTTTTTTAGTCTCCATCTCCTCTTCAGTCGTGCTGCTTTTTGGAGCTGGCAAGTTGGCTTGCCCTTTGATGAACTGAGTTATGTTTCTTTGTGATTTGCGCATCTGGAGATCTGTGTAGGTCTTCCCTCCCTTCTGTGTAGGTGTGTCTATGGCAGCAGGTGCTGTCGATGTGGCCCCGCCCACCAGTGCAGGGTACGCCTACCAGAGAGGGTGCTGTCGCCGGGGGCCCCGCTCTCCTATGCGCTGTGCGACCACTACAACAGGCACTTTAGTGGGATATGCCTCCCAGAGGGAGCCCTGGGTTGTTGGGTTGTGCTTGCACCCTCCCGCGAGTCCGTTGGGGGGGGGCGGTATGTGTGGGGCCCAGTGGGATCGACTGTCCGGGTGTGGCTTGGCACCCTCAGACTTCGCCTCCGCTGCGAGGTGGGGACGTGATCAGGTCCCAGGTGTCCCTGCTGGGCTGGTATTGCCCACCAACGCCTGTGATTTTAGTTGTAAGAGTCTGCGAGGTCCAGGCACCTCGGGTGGGGCTTGCACTGCCGGCCGTCCTCCGGCCCCTGTTGGGAAGGGGGCGGGGCTGGTTCTGCCAGTTCAGGAACCTGTGGGGCCTTGGGGCTGCTCTGCCCTTCCCCTGCTAAACTGACTTCCCAGCGCCTGATGGGAGCTCCCCGCCTGATTTGGGGGTTCTTTGTTCCCTCGGGGTGGGGAGGGGGAGGGAGGGAGATGTAGCTTCTTTGTAGGGCTTGGTTCTCTGATAGCTGGTCTCCCGTTGGGGGAGGGGATAACGGGGGACTCACAGTTGCTGCTTTGTGTGTGTGTCTCGCGCAGCCGTTGGCCCTTCAGGGGGTGGCGAAGTGTCGTGGTGGCTTCCCCGGTTCCCTCTTTCTGCCGCGCTGGGTTCCCTTGTCTGAACCCGGTGTGGACCTGAACTTCTCGTCGCTGCCAGTGTGTGTCTTGGTCTGCACCCTGCCTTGTGTCTGTGGGGTCTCCCGCTATCTGAATTCTGCCCTCCTGGCAGCCTGTCTGCCGATCGCCGGGTTCCCCTTTCCCAGCCTGGCCCTGTTTGGGCCAGGGTCGGCTGGTGGGGGGAGGGTGCCCCGGAGATTCTCCGGCTCCATGTAGGTTTTCGGTTCTTCTTTTTTGCTCCTTTTTGTTTTCCTGTGTTTCTCCACTGCTTCTGGCTGCTGGTTTTGCTGGGTTCTCGATGGGGTGTTGGGTGTTGGAGTTCCCAGCTCACTATTCAGTTGGAGCGAGTCGGGGTGCCTCCCTATTCTGTCGGCGCCATCTTTCTCCCTTTCCCCCCCTGAGGTTTTAAGAAGCATTTTGTGTGAGGTTTAGAGGGAGGAGGGAGCATGAAACTTTCTGGGAGTATATGCTTGGTGACACATGGGAACATTTCCTGAATTTTGCTCTTTCCCACAAAAAACCATATGAGGGACATGAAAAACACACACTAAGAATGATGGAGTATTTACAATATGGCTAGGGTGACGCATGAAGTGGTAGACCAGTAGTTCCAGGACTTTGAAACCTCAGTCAGAGGATTGAGAATCTGAGGACAATGTGGGGGGTGGGGGAGGAAGGAAGGTATGGGGGGGAGGAGAAGAGAGAGAGAGAGAAAGAGAGAGAGACATGCAGAAGATATAGATGAGAGAGAGTGAGAGAGAGAGGAAAGACATAGATGGGTAGATAAGAGAGAGACCCAGAGAAAGAGTCAGAGACACAGGAAAAGAAACACAGACAGAGAGAGGAAGAGAGAAAAAGAGAAAGGATTGGAACAAGTTACTCTCTTCAGGATCAATTCCTCAGGACATTATTTTGGGGAATAGTCTTTAGCACATGAGTTTTGGGGAGCCAGTTAACATCCAGAAGCATAACATTTGTCTTAAAGAAAAGAGCCAGGTACTTTATGGTCATAGCGATGCCTTTGACTTCCAGTTTCTTTGACATCAAAGTATTAAGTTACCATTTTCTTTTCTTTTCTTTTCTTTTTTTGTCTTAGAAAGCTGAAACTGGATGCAATAGTTTAAATGGGATTATTTGTATCCTCAAGGAACCTGAGAGTGGTGGAATGTTCCACAGCTTGGTTACTCAAGCTCATCAAACTGTGTTAGCATGGACAATTTTGTTTTATCTATGTAAACTATACAGAAATAAAAACATGACAAGTATTTGAGATTGTATGGAGCTATCAGATTGATGGAGAAAGGTCAGTAAGGAAATCACTCCATAGTCATAGAAATATAATCATGAGAAGGGTAGTGCAAAAAAAGAATAATTAGAATGTTTAGAAAAGGAGCCAGACGTGGCTGGAAGGCTGGATGGCAAGGACCAGTTCTTGTTAGATGTGATTATCCACCCTCTCATCACTGTCATGGTCAAGAGCCAATCCCTTCTGGGATACCCCTTGGTAAAAAATAATCAGGATGAATGCAGTCACAGCTCTGGGCTGTGTCTGTCTTAATGCTCATATATTATCTTTCTATGTCTGCTTTCACAATGTCCTATAAATCCATCCATGTGTGACAAATGACTATTACTTTCAAATGACTGGAAATTCCATTTTGTGCTTTTATATTTATATTTCTATCCATTCATTTTTCAAAAAACATGGGTTGTTTCTATATTTTGGATATTGTAAATACTAATGCAATGAGCATATGAATCATTTTTTTCATAACTTTGTTTTATTATTTTTTATTAGGAATATTCAAAGAAGAGAGATTTATGGTCATGGCTATTCTACTTTTTTTTTTTTTTTTTTGCCAGTCCTGGGGCTTAAACTCAGGTCTGAACACTGTCCTTGACTTTTTTTCCTCAATGCTAGCACTGTTTTCCATAGAGGCTGCACTAATCTAGATCCCTACCAAGAACTCATACTAATGGATATACAACTTGAAGTATTTTTTTTTGGGTTGACTGATAAAATTGTGTATTCATATGCAATGTGATATTTTGAAGTATGTATGTATATACATATATATATGCATATATAGTGTAATAGTAAAAGCTGGCTAATTAACCAATGCACCATCCCACACAGTTATTGATTTTATGATGACAATACTCAATAGTCACTCGACATTTTTTAACAGTACAATATGTAATCCTTACCTACAGTCTCCATCTTACATATATATATATCTTGAGCTTATTCCCCCTAACTCATGGTTGTTTTGATTTATATTTCCCTAATGATTAACAATATTGAACGCCTTTCTTATTGCCCAATTGCCTCTGGGCAATAAATATCTACTCAGGTCTTGTGCTAATTGTTAATTAAAATTTAAGATTTTCTGCTATTGAATTATATGAATTCTTTCTAAATTTTGGATATTACCTATTATCAGACATTTGATATGAAAATATGTCTTCCTAATCTATAAGCTGCCTTTGAATTTTGTTCAATGATTTCTGTCCCATGAAGAATCATTTTAGTTTGTTGTGGCTCCATTTTCTTTTCTTTCTTTTTTTTTTTCTTCTGAATAATTATTTATTGTCAAAGTGATGTACAGAGGGGTTACAGTTTCATATGTAAGGCAGTGGGTACATTTCTTGTACAATTTGTTACCTCCTCCCTCATTTCCCCCCTCCCCCTTCCCCTCTCTCCCCACGAGTTGTTCAGTTGGTTTACACCAAATGGTTTTATAAGTATTGCTTTTGGAGCCATTTGTCTTTTTATCCTTTGTCTCTCGATTTTGATATTCCCTTTCCCTTCCCTAGTTCTAATACCAATATATACAGTATCCAGGGTACTCAGATGAGATATAGTGATAGCATGGGGGCAACCACAGGCCCGGGATGCAAGAGGATCATCAACAACAACAACAAAAGGCAACGGTTTCCCATGATGTTGAAAGTAATTACAACAGTGATATAACACTCGTTTCTATAACATGGAGTTCATTTCACTTACCATCATCATATGCATTCATAAGGGCATAGCTATTGGGCTCTTGTGATCCTCTGCTGTGACTAGCCTAAACCTGTACTAATTATTCTCTATGAGGGAAACCATAGAGTCCCTGTTTCTTTGGTTCTGGCTTACTTCACTTAGTATAATTTTTTTCCAACTCCTTCCATTTCCTTATGAATGAAGCAATGTCTTTCTTTCTGATAGACACATAAAATTCCATTGAGTATATGTACCACATTTTCCTGATCCATTCATCTACTGAGGGGCATATTTTAGCAATGACAAATTGTGCTGCAATGAACATTGTTGTGCTGGTGATTTTGGTGTGTTCTTGTTTATAGTCTTTTGGGTAGATGCCCAAGAGTAGGGCTGCTGGGTTGTAGGGGAGCACTATGTTTAGCCTTCTGAGGAATCTCCATACCACTTTCCAGAGTGACTGAACAAGTTTACATTCCCACTAACAATGTAGTAGGGTTCCCTTTTGGCCACATCCCTACCAGCATCTGTTATTGTTAGTTTTCCTGATAATGGACATTCTTACTGGGGTGAGGTGGAATCGCAGTGTTGTTTTGATTTGCATTTCTTTTATGGTCACTGATGTAGAGCACTTCTTCATTTGTCTCTTGGCCATTCTCATTTCCTCTTCAGAGAAGTCTCTTTTTAGGTTTTTAGCCCAGTTGTTGAGGGGTCTGTTGGTTCTTTGAGGTTTGTTTTAGAGGAATTTAATTTTTTTTAGTTCTGTATATATTTTAGATATGAGGCCTTTGTCTGTTGTATGGCTGGTAAAGATCTTCTCCCTATTTGTGGGCTTTCTGTTTATCTTGTAAGCTATGTCCTTTGCCCTGCAGAAGCTCTGCAGTTTGATGCAGTCCCATTTGTCCAACCTTTCTTTGATTTGTTACATTTCTGCGGTTGTGGCTCCATTTTCTTAAGGAAATGATTTTTTTTTTTCACCTCTGCTGTGAAGTGAACTCAGAGCTTTGCATTTGCCTGGCTGACTGGTTCTCCACCACTTGAGCCATGCCTATAGGGAGGTGGAGACTTGCAGACTTTTCCTGCTTGGCCTGGCTTTGAACTGCTATCCTTGGGATCTCAGCTTTATATAAAAATAAAATTACAGATGTGAGCTTCTAGTGCTCAGCTGGAAGGTTTTTGTTTGTTTGTTTGTTTGTGGGACTTGAACTCAGGGCCTGGGAACTGTCCCTAACAGTTTTCACTCAAGGGTTTTGCTCTAGCACTTTGAGCCACAGCTCTACTGCTGGTTTTTTGGTGGTTAATTGGACATAAGAATCTTTTTTTTTTTTTTGCCAGTCTGTACTTGAGCACTGTTCCTGGCTTCTTTTTGCTCAAGACTTGAGCCACAGCTCCACTTCTGGATTTTTATGATTACGTTGTGCTAAGGAATCAAACACAAGGCTTCATGCATGCTAGGCAAGCATTCTACTGCTAAGCCATATTCCCAGCTCTGGACATAAAAATATTATGGACTTTCCTACCTGGGCTGGCTTTGAACTGTGATCCTCAGATCTCAACCTCTTGATTATCTCAGATTACAGGCATGAGCTACCAGTGACAGACTCACCTGGAAGTTTTATTTTTAGTAGTGTCCTAGTGCCACAGTGTTCATGAACTAATACTTGCAGAGATGATAGTTGGGAAACTGATGAGAGATGCTGTCCAGGTGTTGAAAGAGTTTGGAGCAGAACCAGGAAGACTCCTGTTTTCTAGATTTATCTCTAGGCTCCATTCCTCCAGGACATTCTGCTCTCAAGTTTAAACTCATATATACAATAGTGTACTTTTTATTACATTGGTGCTTGAAGTCAGCACTTCATAACCCTTGAACGATACCACCAGTTCTTTAGGTTATCTTTGATATAAGGTTTTGAGCTTCTTGCCTTTGCTGGTCTTGGACTAATTTTTATTGTGTCCTGGCAGCATCCCAAAGTATGGATGTCCTAAAGTTGTTGCTCCTGCCATTTTGTTTTCAGTCAGTTCCAGCATCTGAAAGTCCTGCCCAGTGATCTGTTGCCTCTCAGAGATATGCTCCTATGCCACTGCTGGTACTCCCTTCTGATCACACCCACCCAGACCCACTGGGATGTGAAGACAGGTGCCTTGGGCATGAAGAGGATTATAACAATGATCAGCAGTGCTCACCACTCTGACTCACTGAGTCATTATGTTGCAGGCTTCCTGGGTGGGGGTGTGTTATGGAAATATTCAGCAGCCCTTTCCCTTACTCTAGTGGAGCTTGGCAGGAAGTTACTTGCCTTTGTGGAAGCTGGCACCAGTCTCTTATCTAGTTTTCTTCTCATGTGGCTACTTCAGCGTGGAGTGAACTTCTTGGTGACCTCAGGATATGGCTGCCACAGCATGTTATCTGAGCTATCAGTCTGTGAATTATTTTCCTAAGATGGACTGGCAATTTTCCTTAGGGTTGAACTGTTTTGCCAATGGGTTAGATATGTAGGTACCACCAGGAGACCAAAAAGAAAAAAAAAAAACCCAAAACAAGACCAAAAAGAAAACAAAACAAAAAACAAACAAAAAAGGAAAAAATAAACAAGCATAAAAGGGATCTGGGTATTGAGTCTCATCTCTACAGGTGCTGCCACTCCTGTTGCATCTGAGCTGTATTTAAGTATGTTTTCTATTTTTTGACATCCTCACCTAAGCTGGCTTTCCCTTGTTAGCTCTGTGTCTCCTGTTGGGCCAAGGAGACACTGATTGTGGCTGCCAGCAATGCACCGTTTTTTCTCTTTAATATGTATAGCTTAAAATATTTTATATAAATATTAAAAATAAACTTAAAACTTTTCAAAATAACAAGTAAATAAAAATAACCTCTATAAACATGACTGCAATATGTATATCTTAACAAATTCTGTAGTTAATATCAAGCACTGTGAAGTTTAGGAAATAGAATATTAAATATTTATGTCCGACTTCATCTCCATTCTGTGACAAATAGGTTGAAGCTCAAGAAGAAAAGATACCCTCTCAGAAAGGATGAATGCAGCTGGAGAAATGAGGCTCTCACTGGATGACAAGGCCTGTCTAGATGCTTCTCCTTCTTGGTTTTGAACCCAGGTAGACAATGGTCATTTTCCACTTCCATGATATATAGGGCATTAATTTCACTGGCTCTCTGATGTAGGGATTTTTACTCTTTTAATTTCCCAATTAATTCTTTTCCATATGACTGAGCCTTCTGTGGGTTTTATAAAAGCAGAACATAAACACTGAAAATAAAGAAGTTGTGAACACAGAATTGTGTTCCTATCAGGATTCTCCAACAGTCATTGTCAATCAAGGATTGTTGCCACAAAAGTTTCTGTGGCAGAATAAAAGCTCCATGTTTGTCAGAGGTCTCTGTGGAGTGCCCTCTGTGACCTTGTGCTCAAAGACTTTCAATACTATTTTTTTCTTTTGGAGAATAAGTTAGCATTGATAATATGACAAAGAAGCTAGCTAATAAGATTTTTCTGTGTCATTTCCACACACAATGATACAATTGTTAGATATAATGTATTGTACTTTCACAAATTCTGGGAAAATTATTCTTTTTTTGATTCTGTAATTATCAATGTAAAAGGAAAGCTGATTCTGTGAGATTTCAATTTCCAGAGCTAACAGAGCTCTGACTTGATACCATCCTGGATGGCTCATGCTGTCCTAGGAAGGTTAGAGAGGAATGACAGTGTAGGCCCATAGGTACTTGGGAGAAAAAAATCTCACCGTGAGCAAAGTAGTTTTTCCATCTTTAAAATGTTGGTCTGGAGAGTCAACCTCTGCTTAGATGGACTATGAAAGCCAATAAACAAAGCAGAGGCCCAAATCTACTGTTTATGTTGGGGTTTCAACCCAGGGCCTTATATTTTAGCTTAGTCTTTGCACTTAAGTTTGGCACTCTACTACTTGAGTTGCTGCTCTGTGTGTGGCTTTTTGGTGGTTAATTGAACATATGAGCCAGTCCAGATTGTGGGTACATGGAACTTGCATACAATATTGATGAGAATGTAGGTAGTAAGCACAATGGAAGTTTCTTTTTTTTTTTTGGCCAGTCCTGGGTCTTGGACTCAGGGCCTGAGCACTGTCCCTGGCTTCTTCCCGCTCAAGGCTAGCTCTGCCACTTGAGCCACAGCGCCGCTTCTGGCCGTTTTCTGTATATGAGGTGCTGGGGAATCGAACCTAGGGCCTCGTGTATCCGAGGCAGGCACTCTTGCCACTAGGCTATATCCCCAGCCCAATGGAGGTTTCTTAAACAACTGAAAACAGAAGTATTTTATGATTCTACCATATTCTTGGCATTTATCAGTAGGAGAGTAAGTCCATATACAAGAGAAACATCTACCTATTCATAAGTGTTTGCTCTAGCTTTATATTTTATTAGTTCTCAAATAGCAATACAACACTTAAAATACCAAGAGAGTGATGAACACAAAATTTAGCCTGATAATTATATTTCAGGAGAGAAGAAAGGGGAAAATACAATTTGATAGTTACTAAAGAAAATACTTGTACATATAAATACATGTGTATAATACTTTGTACAACACACATGTTCATATTTATTGCAGCTCTGTTCATAACAGCTAAGTGGAGGAATCAGCTAAAAAACCCAACAACTGATAAATGGGAAAAGAGACTATTATATGTATATAACATGGAATATTGTTGATCCATAAGAAAAATGAAATTGTGTCATTTTTAGGTAAGTAGGGGGAGCTGGAGATCATGATGAGCAAGATAAATAAAGGTAAAAAGCCATGTTCTTGGGCTGGTAATATGGCCTAGTGATATAGTGAAGCCCTGGGTTCTATTCCTCAGTACCACATATATAGAAAAAGCCAGAGTGGAGTTGTGGCTTAAGCACTAGAGTGCTGGCCTTGAGCAAAAAGAATCCAGGGACAGTGCTCAGGTCCTGAGTTCAAGCCCCAGGACTGGCCAAAAAAAAAAAAAAAAGAAGGGAAAAATCCATGTTCTTTTCTCATCTGCAAGATCTAGACTTAAAGCTTCAAACACACACACACACACACACACACTCACAAATGGAAAGACACAATAGCCAATTAACACATGTTCAAAGGATCTTAGTATATCCTTCTCAAAAGAAGAAGTACAGCCAGGTGCCTGTAATCTTAGCTGCTCAGGAGCCTGAGATCTGAGAATCGCAGTTCAAAACTAGCCTGGGCAGGAAAAGTCTGTGAGACTCTTATCTCCAACTAACCACCAGAAAACCAGAAATGGCACCATGCTCAATTGATAGAATGCTATCCTTGAGCTGAAGAGTTCAGGGACAGTGCCCAGGCCTAGAGTTCAAGCCCTACAACCAAAAAATAAAAGAAGTACAAAAGGCTAATGAATACATGGAGAAATGTTCAACATCTCTGGCCAAAAGAAAATGCAAATCAAAATAACATTGATATTCTATCTTACTCAAATTAAAATGGCCATATTTAAGAACACAACAACAAATGCTAGCAAGGATATAGAACTCTTGTACACTGCTGGTGAAAATAAGCAATAATGCAATCAGTATTGCAATTATGCAACCAATTCCACAGAGCATTCAATATGAAAGGCAGTATAGAGGGTTCTCCAAAAACTGAAAACAGAGCTACCCTACTGTCCAGTGATACCACTCTTGGCCATTAATCTGAAGGAATGTAAGTCAGTATATAACAAAGGCACTGGTGTCAATGAACACTATGTTAATTGTAGAACTGTTGACAATACCCAAGCTGTGGAAACAGCCCAGATGCCATACAACTTACCAATGGATCAAGGAAAAATGGCATACATACACAATATATTATTATTCAACCATGAAATGAAAACTGTCATTTGCAGGAAAGTGGATAGGCCTGGAAATAATCACATTAAGTGAAGAAAGCCAGAAAGACAAAGGTTACATGTTTTTTCTCATATGTAAAAGGTAGACCTGAGAGAGGATATGCATATACACATACCAGACACACACACACACACACACACACACACACACACACACACTCACTCACACACATAGCTAACCTGATTAAAATGTGAAGTATGCATGTGTGAGACAGTACAGTAAAGCCCCTTTGGACAATTAATACACATTTTAGCAAAAATCAATATTAGGAAGTTGAAACATGCTGGTCTGGGTTATAGGTAGTAGTGGGAAGCTATCCATGAAGAGAGTGGGTGAAAGAGAGTGAATATGGTATACTGGTATTAGAAGTAGGAAATTGAAAGGGAATACCAAAATTGAGAGACACAGGGTAAAAAAAAGACAAACAACTACAAAAGCAATACTTGCAAAACTGTTTGGTGAAAGTGAACTGAACACCTCAGGGGGGGAAAGGGAAAGGGGGAGGAGGGAGGGGGCTATGAGGGACAGGGTAACAAACAGTACAGGAAATGTATCCAATGCCTAACATATGAAACTGTAACCTCTCTGTATATCAGTTTGATAATAAAATTTTGAAAAAAAAAGAGAGTGAATATGGTCAAAATATTTATGTACGTGTGCATCAAAATAAAATAATGAAAGTTGGTAAAACTGGTTTGGGAAGGATGAATGGGAAGAATGATGATGGGGGTGACTATGCTTAAGATTCATTGCATGCATTAAAGGATATGTTAAAATGAAGTCCTTTTGTACAATGAACTGATGATTATATATAAATATAAGGATAGATGTCCATATATATGGATATATGTATAT
This sequence comes from Perognathus longimembris pacificus, assembly GCF_023159225.1. Lineage (NCBI taxonomy): Eukaryota > Metazoa > Chordata > Mammalia > Rodentia > Heteromyidae > Perognathus > Perognathus longimembris. The sequence continues at coordinate 7,072,993 of NC_063171.1, forward strand.
AGAAATATATAATCTCCCTGCCTCCCTCCCTCTCTCTTGCTAAGACCTAAGACAGAGAGAGAGAGAAAGAAAGAGAGAGAGGATAAAGAGAGGAAAGGAGGATAATAGAGGACATGAAGGTACCTGTAGTTTTGTTTTAGAGATGAGGGGATGGGATGAAGACAGGAAAAGAAAAGAATGAAGAAGAAATAATATTGAAATGCATTGTGGCCCTGTATATGATTGTGGGACAAAGAACCTCACTGACAACTATTGATGATAGGAGGGTAAGGGGTACTGAGAATCAAAGAGAATTAGATGAAACTAATCTGACTACAGTATAATATATGCATTATGAATTACCATGGAAAAACTCCTTGTATAAATAAAATATGCTCAAAGAAAAACTCAGAAAACTAAAAAAAAATGCTGTGTTTAGAGGTGGATAGCAATAGGAGAGGGAGGTCTAGTGGATAAGATGTGTGAGGATGAAGAGGGCTGAAGTACTTAATAAGCATGTATGAAAAAAGAACAATGACAATCATTCAAATTGGTTTTAAGAAATAGAGATATAAAAAATGGAGCTCTTACAATATAGAATATTCTAGGAGAAAGTGTTTCTTTAGACATCATGGTGGTTAGGCTAAGCTAATGGACATTCATTTGGAGATGCAGACCTCCCAGCATGAACTGAAGTGTGCATGGGGCTGTTGTGTGTTATGTGGTTGTTTCAGGACACAGGCAGATCATCTGGCTTTGAAAGGCTTCCTCCTGTCCTGGAGTTGTAGGATCCTCTTCCATGCTGCCTTTACATCCTTGTTTCTCAGCGTGTAGATGAGTGGGTTGAGCAGTGGCGTGATGATACAGTAGAAGAAGGACATGAACTTGGCCTGAGTGCTGCTGGCAGGAGGCTGGAGGTACATGTAGATCAAAGTACATGGTGACAACCACCAAGTGAGAGCTGCAGGTGCTGAGTGCTTTGTGTCTTCCCTTAGCTGAAGGTAACTTCAGAACAGCTCTTGCAATGAGGGTGTAGGAGATGAGAACCAGCAAGGGAGCTATCAGTGCAAAAGGGATGGCACCCAACGTTAAGGAGAGGCCATTAGCAGTAGTGTCACCACAGGCCAGCTCTATTAGAGTAGGCACCTCACAGAAGAAGTGGTCGAGGGTATGATGCCCACAGAGGGGAAGCTGGAGGGTGAGTGTGGCCTGAAGCAAGGAATTGGCCAGGCCACTGGACCATGATACAGCTGTCAGCCACACACATGCCCAGGGATGCATGATGAGACTGTATCTGAGAGGATGGCAGATTGCCACATAGCGATCAAAGGCCATCACTGCTAACAGGGCACATTCAGTACAACCTGTTCAGTGGAAGAGGTAGGCCTGTGTGATGCATCCCCAGGAGGAAATTGTCTTCTCTGGACCCCAGAGATTGACCAGTAGCTGTGGCACAATGGTACATGTGACACACAGGTCCAGCAGAGAGAGATTATCCAGGAAGAAGTACATGGGTGTCTGGAGCCTGAGCTCCATTATAGAAAGGAGGATGATGGAGCTGCTGCCTGTGAGGGTGAGGGTGTAGGAGACCAGGACCACTGCAAAAAGGAGGATCTGCAGCCATGGATACTCTGAGAAGCCCAACAGGATAAATGTATTGGGGAAACTCACATTTTCTCCTGCCATGGTTTTTAAGGAAAGAGAACCTGTGAAGATAAAACATGACTTTTTCATTTCTAAAACTCCATGGTAGCATTCCAGAGTCACATGGTTTAGTAATATTACCACCATGACTTTTTAAAATTTTTTTTTTCAAATTTGTATTATCAAACTGATGTACAGAGAGGTTATAGTTTCATATGTTAGGCATTGGATACATTTCTTGTACTGTTTGTTACCTCGTCCCTCATTGCGGGGCTAGATCTCCGGCAGGAGGTAAGCGTGAACGACGCGCACAGGAACACACGCCGGGAGGACAAGCTTGAAGCAGGTCTCCTTTATTGTTGTGCAGATCAGGGATTATATAGCCCCTAGCAACCTCCACCTCCTGAGTCCTCTCTGGCCAATCACCTAGCAGGGAGTTGATGTAAGGCACTAGTGGCGGGCACCAATTGGTCCCCCGGGGGAGTGTAGGGAGCTTGGACAAATCATGGCCGGCACTCCGGGCAGACGTGCCTGTGGGCTACGTATCCAAGAGCAGGAAGTGTTCTCAGAACCAAATTAATGAAGTAAAGAAGTCCATACAGGACCTAAAAGAAAATTATAGCAAAGACATGGAAACCATCAAGAAACACCGGTCAGAAGGAAGGGAGATTCGAAATCAAGTAGCTAGCCTACAGAGCAGACTCAATGAAGCAGAGGATCGAATCTCAGGGACTGAAGATTCTCTAGAATCCATGGAGAAAGAACAAAAAACAATACAAAACCAATCCAATCGGCAAAACAAATCACTCCAGGAGCTCCAAGGTACAATCAGGAAGCTCAATTTAAGGTTAACAGGGGTTGAGAAAAACCTACAGAAAGTCAATGGAATAGGCAACCTATTAAACAGAATATTAGCTGAGCACTTCCCAAATATCCAGAAGGATAGGCCCATCCAGATACAAGAAGCATTTAGAACCCCACATGGACCAGACTAGAAAAGGACATCTCAATGACACATTGCAATCAAAACAGGATCAATAGAGTTCAAGGAAAGAATCCTTAAAGATGCTAGGGAGAAGAAAATAATCACATATAAAGGAAAACCAATCAGAATTACCCCAGACTTTTCAGCAGAGATGATGAAAGCAAGGAAAGCCTGGAATGAGGTATACCACACCCTAAATAAAAATAACTATCAACCAAGAATAGTATCCAGCTAAACTCTCATTCATAGCCGAAGATCAAATAAAAGTCTTCCACAGTAAGGAAAAACTGAAACAATATATCTCCACCAAACCAGTTTTACAGAAAATCCTCAAGGATGTACTACACGCGGAAAATAATCAAGATCACAATACAGACAGAGAAATGAACCCTAAATAGAAAACCAGAATATTAGATCAAGAATTGGGAAGACACAGCTTTTAACAAGATAGCTATAATGAAAGGAACAAATGATTGTAGAGAGCTGCGAGCAGCTGCGCCCTGATGGCGCCGGCTTCCGCCCTCCGCCCTCCCAACGGCGAGTGCTCTCTGTGATAAACAACTCCTAATATGGCTAAAGCTTGGACTCTGGCTTGCTTCCGCGTACCTGGACCTATTGGTAATCCCCACGTAGCTTACCGGGATTGGCTACCCAGTTGGCACTTAAGGCCAAGCGGGAAGCTCCCCGGGGGGGGGGAAGCCCCCAAGAGAGAGAGAGAGAGAAGACTGCTTCAAGGTTCTGGAATAAACTGCTTAGAGAAGAATCCGGCGTTGAGTCTTCCTTGCTGGTCGAGGCGGATGTGACAAATGATCATCTCACAATCCTAACTCTCAACATTAATGAACTTAATTCTCCAATTAAACGACATAGGCTCATAAGTTGGATCAAAAATCAAGATCCAGCTTTCTGCTGCCTCCAAGAGATACATCTATCCAGCAAAAACAAACATCTTCTAAAAGTGAAAGGCTGGAATAAAATCTACCAAGCAAGCAGCCCCCATAAGCAGGCTGGAGTTCAATCCTAGTATCAGATAAAATTGACTTCAAATTAAAAATGGTAAGAAGAGACAAAGAAGGGTACTACATACTCATAAAGGGTCTCTCCTACAGGAGGATTTAACCATCCTAAATATCTACACCCCAAATACAGGAGCACCCAACTTCATCAAACAAACACTACTGACTTTAAAAACACTCATAGACCCAAACACATTGATAGATGGAGACTTTAACACTCCATTGTCACCTCTGGACAGATCAACATGCCAAAAACTGAGCAAAGAAACCACAGAACTAAACAACTGCATAGGCAAACTAGACTTAACTGACATCTACAGAATATTCCATCCAGCAACACATTCTTTTCAGCAGCATTCTTTTCAGCAGTGCATGTAACATTCTCCAAAATAGGTCACATCTTAGGACACAAAGAAAATCTGTTCAAATTCCGAAGTATCAAAACCATTCCCTGCATTTTTTTCAGACCACAATGGAATAAAATTAGAGGTCAACTCAAACAGCCACCACGGAAAATCCTACAATTCATGGAGACTAAACACACTGCTGAACCATCAGTGGGTCATTGAAGAAATTAGAACAGAAATTCAAATGTTTATGGAATTAAACCAAGATGAGCACACAAAGTACCAGATCCTTTGAGACACAGCAAAGGCAGAATTCAGAGGAAAATTTATATCTCTGAGTGCCTACATCAACAAACTGGAGAAGGAGCAATTCAACAACTGATGGAAGCACCTTAAGCTCCTCGAAAGAGAACAACAAGCCAAACCCCAAGCCAATAGAAACAGGCAATAGAAATAGAAACGGCAATAAGAGATCTCCCATCCAAGAGAAGCCTGGGAGCAGACAGATTCACAGCAGAATTCTACAAGGCATTCAAAACAGAACTCACATCAGTATTTCTCAAACTCTTCAATGAACTTGAAAGTGAAAGTTTGCTACCAAACACATTCTATGATGCCAGTATAACCCTCATCCCCAAACCAGTCAGGGACTCATCACGGAAAGAGAACTATAGACTGATTTCCCTGATGAACATTGATGCAAAAATTCTGGACAAAATTCTGGCCAATCAACTTCAACAAGTCATCAAAAAAAATCATACACCATGATCAAACCGGATTCATCCCATGGATGCAAAGTTGTTCAATATCTGCAAGTAATTAATGTAATCCACCACATCAACTGGAGCAAGGTAAAGAATCACATGGTTATATCTCTAGATGTGTAAAAGGCGTTCGATAAAATTTAGCACCTATTTATGATAAAAGTCCTGGAAAAACTGGGATTCCAGGGAACATTCCTGAATATAATAAAAGCAGTCTATGACAAAGCAACAGCAAGCATAATTCTAAATGGTGAAAAGCTAAAGCCATTCCCTTTAAAATCAGGAGCAAGACAGGGATGTCTGCTCTCTCCTCTCCGCTTCAACACAGTACTAGAATTCCTAGCCAGAGCAATTAGGCAAGAAGAAAACATAAAGGGGATCCAAATAAGAAAAGATGAAGTTAAGTTTTCTCTCTTCGCAGATGAGATGACCCTATACCTAAAGAACCCCATGGACTCTACTCCCAAGCTACTAGAGCTGATGCAAAACTTTGGCAAAGTAGCAGGATATAAAATAAACTCTCAAAAATCAATGATCATTCTATATGCCAATGACCCGAAGACCAAGGCCAAAACCAGGAAAGCAACTCCTTTTGCAATAGCCTAAAATAACATGAAATACCTAGGAATAACCTTAACCAAAGAAGTGAAAGACCTCTATGATGAGAACTTTAAAAACATGAAAAACAAAATTAAGGCAGAACTAAGGAAATGGAAAAACCTCCCATGCTCCTGGATTGGGAGGATTAATATAGTCAAAATGGCAATATTACCAAAGGCTATCTACAATTTCAATGCAATACCCACTAATATCCCAACACCATTTTTTAATGAAATAGAGGAAGCAATCCAGAAATTCATATGGAACAATAAAAGACCCCGAACAGCAAAAATAATCCTAAGCATAAAAATCAGTGCTCAAGGAATTACAATACCAAACTTCAAGCTATATTATAAAGCTATAGTAATGAAAACAGCTTGGTATTGGCACAGGAACAGGCCTGAAGATCAATGGAACAGATCTGAAGACCCAGAAATCAACTCGCAGAACTATGCCTACTTAATCTTTAATAAAGGAGCCAAAAAAATAGGATGGAAGAAAGATAGCCTCTTTAACAAATGGTGCTGGCAAAACTGGTTCAACACATGCAACAAACTAAAACTAGATCCTTATATATTACCCTGCACCAAAATCAATTCCAGATGGATCAAAGACCTTGAAATAAAAACAGATACTCTGAAAACACTACAAGAAGAAGTAGGACAAACACTTGGGCTCCTTGGCACAGGATGAAACTTCCTTAATAAAGGCCCAGAAATGCTACAAATCAAAGAAAGGATGGACAAATGGCACTGCATCAAATTGCAGAGCTTCTGCAGGGCAAAGGACATAGCTTGCAAGATAAACAGAAAGCCCACAGATTGGGAAAAGATCTTTACCGGTCATACAACGGACAAAGGTCTCATATCTAAAATATATGCAGAACTAAAAAAATTAAATTCCTCCCAAACAAATCCTCAAAGAACCAATGGTCCCCTCAACAAGTGGGCTAAAGACTTAAAAAGAGACTTCTCTGATGAGGAAACTAGAATGGCCAAGAGACACATGAAGAATTGCTCAACATCACTGGCCATAAAAAAATGCAAATCAAACAACATTGAGACTCCACCTTACCCTAGTAAGAATGTCATATATCAAGAAAACTAACAATAACAAATGTTGGAGGGGATGTGGCCAAAAGGGAACCCTACTTCATTGTTGGTGGGAATATGAACTGGTTCAGCCACTCTGGAAAACGTTATGGAGATTCCTCAGAAGGCTAAACATAGAGCTCCCCTATGGTTCAGCAGCCCCACGTTTCGGCATCTACCCAAAAGACTACAAACAAGAACACATTAAAGCCACCAGCACAACAATGTTCATTGCAGCACAATTTGTCATGGCTAAAATATGGAACCAACCCAGATGCCCCTCAGTTGATGAGTGGATCAGGAAAATGAGGTACATACACACAATGGAATTTTATGCCTCTATCAGGAAGAATGACAGTGCCCCATTTGTAAAGAAATGGAAGAACTTGGAAAAAATTATACTAAATGAAGTGAGCCAGACCCAAAGAAACATGGACTCTATGGTCTCCCTCATAGGGAACAATTAGTACAGGTTTAGGCTAGTCACAGCAGAGGATCACAAGAGCCCAATAGCTATGCCCTTATGAACACATAAGATTATGCTAAGTAAAATGAACTCCATGTTATAGAAATGAGTGTTATATCCCTGTTGTAATTACTTTCAGCATGTCATGTGAAACAGTAGCTTCGTTTGTTGATGATCCTCTTGTATCCCCTTCCTGTGGTAGTACCCGCGCTGTCTATCTCATCTGAGTACTCTGGATACTGTATATATTGGTATTAGAACTAGGGAAGTGAAAGGGAGTATCAAAATCGAGAGACAAGGGATTAAAAAGACAAAGGACTCTAAAAGCAATACTTACAAAACCATTTGGTATAAATCATCTGAACAACTCATGGGGGGAGAGGGAAAGGGGGAGGGGGGAGAGGGGAATGAGGGAGGAGGTAACAAATAGTACAAGAAATGTACCCATGGCCTAATGTATGAAACTGTAAAAAAATTAAAAAATTAAAAATTAAAAAAAAATAACAGAGGCAGAGTGAACCACTAAAAAATAAAAAAAAAAAAAAGGAAAGTAATTGAGATGTTCTGTGTTGCCTGGATTTTGAAGTTCTTAGCAGAGGCAATAGTATGACATCCATGAAATATTGTATTTTACAATATTATTATTCTTTATATATATTTTAATTTTATTTTATTGTGAAGGCGATGTACATTGTGATTAGTTATATATGTAAGGTAGTGATTACATTTCTTGTCAAACTTGTACAATACTACTATTCTTGAAATGCACTTTTCTCCACATTGCAAATCTAAATCATTTGCAGTCCTTCTGAGACAGAGAAATGAAGAAGCAAGGAAGAGGAAAAAGAAAACAAGTAAAATGTTCAAAAAGACTTTTCACATATGACCCTGAAGAGGATCATAAATAGCCCTTTGGAAACAGCCTTATGGACCTGGAAGAAAATGTGTTAGAGTGCCATTTACAATATCTAATATGTCTCTGAAGAATAACAGTCAAAATTAGATGCCCTGTAATTATTGACCCTTTGAGGTGACATAGTATAAGGGCTGGTCATAGGAGTAGAGTCAAATAAGTATACGATTAGTTAGTAAAATAGCAACCAACATAGGTAAGAATATCACTAATGTAGGCCATTGTCTCTCTCTCTCCTTCTCCCTCTGAGAATACTCACACCCTGCTAGAGTGTGCCCTTGCCATTCTGCTAGTCTGTTTGGTTTTCGTCTGTCTGCTTGCCTGCTTATTTACTTACTCAATAAAGCTGCACCAAGTTTTTTTTTTTTAATAATTACTTACTTATTGTCAAAGTTATGTACATAGAGGTTGCAGTTTCCTGTGTAAGGCAGTGGGTACATTTCTTGTACAGTTTGTTACCTCCTCCCTCATTTTCCCTCTCTTCCTCCCCCTTTCCCTCTCCTCCTGTGAGCTGTTCAGTTGGTTTACATCAAATGGTTTTGTAAGTATTGCTTTTGGAGTAATTTGTCTTTTTGTCCTTTATCTCTCTATTTTGATATTCTCTTTCCTTTCCCTAGTTCTAATACCAGTATATACAGTATCCAGAGTACTCAGATGAGACACAGTGATAGCACAGAGACAACCACAGGAAGGGGATACAAGAAGATCATCATCAACAACAACAAAAGGCTACGGTTTCCCACGGTATGTTGAAAGTAATTACAACAGTGATATAACACTCGTTTCTATATCATGGAGTTCATTTTACTTATGTGTTCATAAGGGCATAGCTATTGGGCTCTTGTGATCCTCTGCTGTGACTAGCCTAAACCTGTACTAATTATTCTCTATGAGGGAAACCATAGAGTCCTTGTTTCTTTGGGTCTGGCTCACCTCATTTAGTATAATTTTTTCAAAGTCCTTCCATTTCCTTACGAGTTGCACCAAGTTTTCTTTAAAAAAAAGTGTAGGGAAACACAGATGCATGTCTCTCTAAAATACATTCTGTAGAGGCTGGAGCTCTCTTACTTGACTTATACTCCACTTCTGGCTTTTTTTTTTTTTTTTGGCTGGTTAATGGGAGAGAATTCTCATAGACTTTTGTGCCTGGGATAGATTTGAACCATGATTTTCAGATCACCATTCCTGATGTGGAAAAGATGTAACACTCAACTAGCTATTCAAAAACACAGTGAGTGGGACTGGGAATATGACCCAGTGGTAAAGTGCTCGCCTTGTATAGATGAAGCCCTGGATTCGATTCCTCAGCAACACATATATAGAAAAATACAGAAGTGGCACTGTGGCTCAAGTGGTAGAGTAGTAGCCTTGAGCCAAAAGAAGCCAGGGACAGTGCTCAGGCCCTGAGTTCAAACCCCAGGACTGTCAGGAAAACAAAACAAAACACTACGGTGAGGTAGTTCATCTCTCAAGGTCTCTGAATATAAAACACTGGACTGTCACCATGAGGCCCTCAGAGAAGGGACTGTGACAGTTCTTGACATCACTGCAGAAAGCATTTAAGAACAAGTTAGATATTAGATTTAAGTATATTCATTCATAACTAAGAAAAGTGCATGCTCAAAAAGGTAGGATGAGGTCTGAGAATGTGGTTTAGTGGTAGAGTGCTTTCCTAGCATGCATGAAGCCCTGGGTCTGATTCCTTAGTACCACAGAAAAAACTTGAAGTGGCACTGCAGTTCAAGTGGTGGAGTGTTAGCCTCGAGCAAAAGCAATTCAGGGACAGTGCCAAGGCCCTGAGTTCAAGCCCCAGGACTGGCAAAAGAAAAAAAAAAGATAGAATGAGTCATATGCTAGTGGTACATGCCTGAAAATCATAACTACTCAGAAGGCTAAGTTCTGGTGCTCTACCACTTGAGCCACAGCTCCACTTCTGTTAATTTTGTAGTTATAGAAATAAAAGTCTCACAGAAGTAGCTTTGAACTGTAATCATTAGATGTCAGCTTTCAGAGAAGCTAGGATTATAGGTATGAACTACTGTCATTGAGCTTACTTTAATGTTTTTTGGTGATACTGGGGCTTAAACCTTTGCTTCGCTGGCTAGCACTCTATTATAGGTGTGACGCCTCCATTCCAGCCTTTTGCTGATCAATTGGAGGTAGAGGCTCAGACTTTTCTGCCTGTGCTGGTTTTGAAACTTGATTGTCTGTTTCTCAGCCTCCAAAATAGAATTGAAAGTATGAGCCATCAGTACCCAGTTGATTTCAATTGGTGATTGTACACCTGGGTGGAATTGCTGTCTCCTCTAGGGTATGTATGTATGTATGTATGTATGTACGTATGTATGCATGCATGCATGCATGCATGTATGTGTGTATGTATATATGTTTGCATGCAATTCATTTTTATTTATGTTGCATTCCAGGGGAGCTTTATTATTTTTGATTCCTACCAAGTGGTTCCTGCCTATCCGTATAAGACTTAACGTCTCTCCTATTTTCTCTTGCAGTAGTTTCAGAGTTTGGGGTCTGAGGTCTTTGATCCACTTGGAATTGATATTAGTACATGGTGACAAGCAAGGGTGTACTTTTAGTTTTCTGCATTTGTCTGCCCAGTTTCCCCAGAACTAATTGTTGAAGAGGCTATGTTTTTTCCACTGTATTTCTTTGGTTCTATTGTCAAATAGATGACTATACGTATGTGATTTTATTTCTGGGTCTTCTGATCTGTTCCATTGGTCTTCAGGTCTATTTTTGTGCCAGTACCAAGCTGTTTTTGTTATTATGGCTCTGTAATAGAGTCTGAGGTCTGATATGTTAAAAGCATTTATGGTAAAAGCTTTGGAGAAACTAGGACTATAAGGAACATTCCTTAAAACAATAAAGGCTATATACCACAGACTAACAGCTATACTGAATGGAGAAAAACTAAAAGCATTTCCCCCCAAATCAGAAACAAGGCAAGAATGCCTACTATCTCCACTCCTCTTCAATATAGTTCTGGAATTCTTACCCAGAGCAATAAAGCAAAAAAAAAAAAAAAAAAAAGGACATAAAAGGTATTCATATAGGGAAAGAAGAAATTAAACTATCCTTAGTTGCAGATGACATGGCCTTATATCTAAAGGACCCAAAAAACTCTACCCTCAAATTGCTAGAACTGATCAATCACTTTGGGAAAGTATCAGAATGCAAAATTAAAATCAGTAGCCTTTCTGTATGTCAACAATGTACAACCAGAAAGGGAAGTCATGAAAACACCTCCATTTTCAATAGCCTAAAAAATGCCTAGGAAATAACATATGAAACTGTAACCTCTCTGTAAATCACTTTGACAAATAAATCTAAAAATAAAATAAAATAAAATGCCTAGGAATTAACCTAACCAAAGATGTAAAAGAGGCTAGGTGCCAGTGGCTCACACCTGTAATCCTAGCTACTCGGAGGCTGAGATCTGATGATCATGGTGATCATGGTTTGAAGTCAGCCCAGGCAGGAAACTCAGTGAGACCTTTTATTTTTTTTTTTCTTCAATCCTGGGCTTGGATTCTGGGCCTGGGCTCTGTCCCCGAGCTTATTTTGCTCAAGACTAGTACTCTACTACTTGAACCACAGCACCACTTCTGGCTTTTTCTGAGTAATTTATTGGAGATAAGGGTCTCATGTACTTCCTGTCTGGGCTGGCTTTAAACTGTGATCCTCAGATCTCAGCCTCCTGAGTAGCTAGGATTACAAACATATGCTTCCAGTGTCTGGTTTCTCAGTGAGACTACAATAAACTCAAAAAAGCCAGAAGTGGCACTGTGGTTCAAGTAGTAGAGCACTTGCCTTGAGCAAAAGAAGCTCAGGGACAGCTCTAAGGCCCAGAGTTCAAGCTCCCAAGCTGACAAAAAAAAATAGATCTTTATAGCAAAAACTGTAAAAAAATTGAAGAAATAATCATAGAGGACACCAGGAAATATAAATATCTTCCCTGTTCATGGATAGGTAGAATTAATATTGTGAAAATGGTCATACTGTCAAAAAGGATATATAAATTCAATGCAATCCTCATAAAAATCCCAATCATGTTTTTTACTGGGACAGATAAAACAATACAAAAATTCATATGGAACAACAAAAGACATAGAATAGACAAAGTAATTCTAGGCAAAAAAGTAATTTATTTTAATATATGTATGTATATTTGTTATTGTAAAGGTGATATACAGAGGGATTATAGTTATGTAAGTCAGGCAATGAGTACATTTCTTTTCCTTTTCTTTTTTTAATTTGCCAGTCCTGAGGTTTGAACTCAGGGCCTGAGCACTCCCTGGCTTCTTTTTGCTCAAGGCTAGCACTCTACTACTTGAGCCACAGCACCACTTCTGGTTTTTTCTATATATATGTGGTGCTGAGGAATCGAACCCAGGCCTTCATGTCTGCGAGGCAAGCATTTTACCATTGGGCCATACTTTCAGGTCCAGTACATTTCTTTTTATTTATTTATTTATTTATTAATTGAACACAATTTTTTTTGACAAGGTGTTGTGCAAAACAGTACATTTCTTTTTGAACATTATCACCTCTGCCCTTTATCTCTTTCAGTTTTTCCCTGTAGTCCCCACAGACTAGTTGTATATTTCATTTCCAACAGTGTCTACAGAGTATCACTGCTGCATTTGTTCACCTTTTGTCCCACCCTTTCTGTCCTCCCCAGATACATTTACAAGCAAGACAAAAGGTAAAGAAAACAAAAACAGCTACCAAGAAAAAACAAACCCTCTTGCTTGAATTTCTTGGAGTTAATTTCAATAAATATTATTTTATATGTTCATGTGCGCATAGTTATTGAGCCTTGGTGATCTCTCCTAAGAACATCCTCCTTTGATCTCAAAGGAGGTCTCAAGCCTCATGACTGGAATGTCTAGATACCTGTATAATCCATCATGTTCCATCGTATTTTTTTAACCATCCAATGTGTTTTATTGTAAATTTATTTATTTATTTTGGTCAGTTGTGGGGCTTGAACTCAGGGCATGGGTGCTGTCCCTGAGCTCTTTTGTGCAAGGCCAATGCTCTACCACTTTGAGTCACAGTTCTACTTCTGTTTTTTGAAAGTGGTTAATTGGAGGTCAGAGTCTCATGGGGACTTTTCTGCCCAGGCTGGCTTTGAACTGTGATCCTCAGAACTCAGTGTCCTGAGTACTCAGCTAGGATCTCAGAGGTGAGCTACTGTTGCCTAGCTACTTGTAGATTTACCACAAATGAGAGAAATAAATCCTATGTTTTTGTGTCTGGTTTACTGTGCTTAATATAATTTTTCCACTTGTTTCTATTTCCTTATGATTGGTACAATATCATTCTTTCTGGTGGAAGAGTAGAATTCCATGGTGGTGTATACCACATTTCTTCCAATGTGCTCTCTACACATTTCTCCCTTCCCTCCCAGGGAACAGTCAATTCTATGTTTTTTCTGGTTGCTGGTGCTTACAGTTCCTTGTTTCATTTCCTGAAATATATTTTCTTGGTGATTTCTATTACCTCATGTTTCAATTTGTTGATTTTTATCATGGTCTGCCTTTGGATTTCTCTAGTAGAAATTTAACAACCATTAAGGTACATCTTATTTTCATATATCTTTTTTGTTTGATTTTATGTTTTTTGCTTCTTTATTGCTATTTCCATTGTATTCAGATAGTCACTCCTTTATCTCACATTTCTTTTTCCATAATTTAAGTCACCTGGACTCTACTGTGCTCTAGATCCCCCTCCCTCCCTCTCTCCGTCCCTCCCTCTCTCCGTCCCTCCCTCCCTTCCTCCCCCCTCCCTCCCTTCCTCCCTCTCTCCCTTTTCTTCCTCTCTCTCCTTTTCTTTCCTCTGTCTCTCCCTCCCCTATCTCCCTTTCAGCCTTCTGAGTAGTTAAGATTACATGTAGGGCCAATAAAATGACAGCATTGTTAATTTGGCTTTTTATAAACCATCATGGGGAATATATCTGTCACATATACACATTATCATATTTTATATTAGCATAAATTGCACAAAGGATTTTTATTGTGATAGTCACAATTTGTACCTAATGTACTTTGATTAAATCCATTCCATCTATGTCACTGTGTCCCTTTTTAACAGTTTTTTTCCTCCGTCTCATTGTACTATTTCCATACATATATGTAATATAATATTCATTCCTTGCCACCCTCTATTTTCCCAATGTATTTTATTTAAAAAATTGCTAGCATGTATTAATTGTACAAATGCTTTTCATTGTGATTATCTATACATGCATATAATGTACTTTGAATAAATTCACCCCTCTGTGACCCTTTCATAAACCTCCTGCTCTTCTATAAAGACAGTTTTTAGTGGCTTCTTTTATGCTAGTGTGTATATATGTATATCTAAATAAACAGATATGTATACCTAATTTCAAATTATAGCCCAGAGCCATAGTAACACAATTATCATGGGATAGAAATAAATACATCGATAAACAGAGTAGAGCACTAAGAAATTAGCTCATGAGACTATGGACATCTTCATTTGGATGAAGCAGTCATAAATATATACAAAGACAGCCTATTCAACAAATAGCACTTGGCAAACTGAATATCAATATGTAGAAGACTGAAACTAGACCTCCTATGTCTCACCCTGTTCAAAAATTAACTAAAAAATGCATCAGGGTTCTTAATGTAATATCTGAAACCTTGAAATCACTAAGGGAAATAAGAGAATGCAATGTAAGATAGGTGTCGAAACAACTTTATGAATAAGACTCCAATTGCTAAAGACAAAAAACAAGAACTGACAAATGAGATTGCATCCAATTAAAAAACTGTACATAATAGGAAACAATAACAAGAATAAAGATACAACCCAGAATGGGAGCAAATCTTTATAAGATATTTATTGGACAACAGGTTAAAAAGAGCAAATAAACGCAAAACATTGAACTGGTACCTTCCAAAGAAGCAAAAAAAAAAAAAATAAATAAATAAAATAGGCCAAACAGCAGAGAGGATGGAACAGTACTAGGGCTCTGGGTTCTGGCTGCCGTGGTCATGGCCACTAGCTGGGGCCTGCCATGTGAGTTAAGCAGGAATTGGGAAGACAAGCCACTCTGCCATTAATAAATGAGTTTAATCTTCTCGAACCAGAGGATGCCATGTACAGGGATGTGTTCTGAGAAGAAATTGTGTCCTACAGAAAGCATCACCAAGTGATTCTGAGTCATAGTAATGTTACCACCAGCTTCATGTGGGGATGACATTTCAGCAAAACTTCTGAACTGTTGCCAGGCATGGGGGTCTTCACCCTGGAGAAGGAAGATATGGACAGTGAGAACATCCCCCAGGAGCAACTCCCCATCCTGGGCTACTCCCAGAGTTCACAAAGGAAAAAGCAGAAGGGCAAAAGGAATGACAAAGACTTTGTGATCCTCTGAAGGCCTCAATGCAATCAACAGATCTGTCCAGGTGTTTCATGGGACTAGCTTCCTGATGAAATGCTCCTGGGCATCTTTTAACTATGACTCCTTGAGCTGTTGAGTGTCTTGGGTTTGTAAGAGATGCTATTGCCTCCTGTTTGATGAATCTCTCGGCAGTCTTTAAATCTCACAGGTAGAAATCTTCACCCAGATGTCACTGCTTGGTTTCTGTCTCAAGGGGTGTTTGCTTTCCATTGTCAACAGACATTTATGGAGCAACCATTGGTTTAACATTTCAACTCTTTCCATGTTTGGTACATGGATCTGTTGAACGTGGCTATGAATTTGTCAGGCCTTCATGGTATTCTGAGTGCTTCATGTTACAGAATTTAATCCTGGAAAGCCTGCAGCTTTCAGATCCCATTGTCAATCAGCTTGCACAGAACTCAAATTTAGTGAGATGAAAACTCTGTGGGTAATTAGGATCCCCTGAAGCTGCCCTGAAGACTTTGCTATGAAGTTATTGCAGATTGGATGAGCTGAACTTCTCCTGGTACTTTGAGTTTACTGAAAGGCATGTGCCAAGTGGCTGTCACCACATGTGTCAGAGACAATCACCCAGCTGAATCTTACTGGCTACCAAAAGAACCTCCAGAAATCAGATATCTGACTAGAAGATACCCCAACCTTGTCTACCTAGACTTAAGTGATACCATGCTGAAGACTGGCTGCTTTGCATTTTTCCATCTCAACTACCTTCAACACTTCTTACTCATTAAGAATACTACACTGGGTGAGAATTATGTCCATTTCACTATCATCTCCAGGCCAACTAATGCTAGCCAAAAGAACCAGGATATATGGGGCATCAAGTGCCAACTGGCCCTGAGAAAGTCTGTGCTTATTGTAGGTTGTCTGTGCTTATTGTAGGTTAGTGCCTCATACTCCTTTGGAATGGAGAACACAGGCAGAAAGCCCATTTCTGGAGCATTCAGCTAGTTTTGTTAGTTTTTTATTTAGCCTTCCTCCTGAAGGTGTTTAAGGAACAACTATAACATGTTACTTTTTTGTCATGAGGCTTTGAACTCTGGGCCTAGCTGCTGTCAAGGCTAGTGCTCTACCACTTGAGCCACAGCGCCACTTCTGGTTTTCTGGTGGTTAACTGGAGATAAGAGTCTCAAAGACTTTCCTGCCCAAGCTGCTTTGAACCCTGATCCTCAGATCTCAGCCTCCTGCATAGCTAGGATTACAGGCGTGAGCTACTGGAACCTGGCTTGGGTTAATTTTTAAGATGATATTATCCTAATCAGTATCTAGTTTTCAAGTTGAACAGAAGATTCTGAATTCATATTGTCTGCTATTTTCTTTAAAGTTTTTGTATTATTCTGGAATTAGTATATATATATGTATATGTATTTTTTTTTTTTTTTTACATAAAAAGGCTTTATTTGCAGGGAAGCAGGAATTTAATCAGCCGAATCCATGTCAACATCCGACTCCTTGGATTCTTCTTTCTTCTCATCTTTCTTCTCTTCTGCAGCAGGGGCAGAACCAGCAGCAAGAGCTTCAGAGCCAAGTGCAACAGAAGCAACTACAGTATCACTAGCAGGTACACTGGCAAGCTGGCCAACACTTTGGGCAATGACATCTTCAATGTTCTTCTCATTCAGCTCACCGATTACCTTGTTAAGCCAATCATCGTCCACTTCGATGCCTATGCTGTCCAGGATCTTCTTAATGTCTTTGGTGCTGGGGGAGAGTTGTCCCCAAGAAGGGACAGAAGGTAGGAGGTGACGTGGTACATGCTGGTGGGCCATGAGCCTGCGACCTCAGCAGTGTCAGGAAGTGAAAGGAACACACCAGTATTTTAAATTTGTTTTTTCATGATTTTTCATGGTAATTGTTTGAAACTACTTACAAGGTTACTGGGCCTAAAGTTCCTAAGAACTTCATGTTCTTTACATCAGAACTGCACAATAGAGACAGTTACATGTTTTGCCCAGTTCCTGAGCATTTGGCACTACTTGCACCTACAATAAGATTTTTTTTCCTACATAAGATTTTAAGGCTTAGGTGTTGAACTGTTCAGCAGCATGGATTTCCTTTTTTCTTTTATTTTCTTCTTCTTCTATTCTTAAATAAATCTAGTCCAGTAGCACATGATCAATTATGCTTTTTGAAAATTATAAAACTAGTTTTAAGTCATTGATCTCATATATTCTAATGCCAAAACATATCATTTCTATTAACTTTTTAAAAATCAATTTTAAGTTTCAAACAATAGTATGAGATGCCCTTATTTGCTTATATTTAAAGAAAAAATTAAAAGTTACAGCAAACGATTATGAGTCTATTCGTAGTTATAAAATGCTAAATACTTGAAATTATTGTTAGTGAGAAGCCCAGGTGGACTCCTAACTTTCAGGTGCTCTGGAACATATGGTACATGTATTTCTAAACTCAAGTCTAATAATAAGCTATTTTACCAATACATTGGAGTAACTGGTATTTTTATATGTGATTTCAACTTTTAGACATTTAAATAAAACACATTTTTATAAAAAATGGAAAATATAGACATAACTGGGGATGGGAGGGAAACTAGAGAGAGCAAGCGGTGACATGGTTGAAAAGAAATGCAGAGAGAGAAGCTGCCACCTGGATAAGGTGCAGACGCCATGTAGCTCCCTCTCCCGTGGGAATTATGGCCCCACTAATAAACCTCCTTATGAACCTCCTCCCAAAAATGCACTCCTTACCTGACTTATGTAACCCCTCTGTATATAATAAAAAATAAGACTTTAGGAAATAGTGAACATATATCAGAAGAACCATAAGTGAGTAGAGATAGAGATACTTGCACATTTATAGCAGCACTAGTCACTTAACCCAGCCACAGAAGCAGCAGATAAAATGTAGTATACACACACTATTGGATATTGTTCATAAAGAAGAATGAAATTATGTTTGCCAGAAAATGAATGAAACATGGTGTGTGTTGTGTGTGTGTGTGTGTGTGTGTGTGTGTGTGCTGATGTTGAAATTCTGGGACTTTTACTCTGAGCCTTTCACTCTGGCTTGGCTTTTTTTTTTTTTTTTAAATAGCTGGTGCTCTACAACATAGCAATACTTCCAGTTTAACTTTTTGCTGGTTCATTACAGATATTTGGGCAAACATTGAACTGTGATACTCAGGTCTTATGCCCATAAGTGCATGAGCCACAGGTACCTAACAGGAAATAATTTTGGTCATGATAAATCAAATTCAAAAAGCTAGCTATGCATGTTTCACTCATATGTGAAATCTAAAAATAATTAGCAGCACTAGAACCTGATTGTTTAAGCAATCATTAAGCAATGAATGAATGTTCCCTGGTAAAGGAACTGTTTTGGGCAGGATTTGAAGTGAGGTCGACAGTGTCTGGAGCCAAGGGCATTGTTGAGGGAGATGTGGTCCCTGGGGCCGGAGGGCTGCTGGCATTGCCCTTGTTGCCACAGCTGTAGGGTGTTGCTGCTTCTGCCTGGACACTGGCAATGAGGTGGCCATATCTGAAGGCTTGGGGCCTCATTTCTCTCTCCTTACCCTTGTGTGGCCATGGCTTGCAACCTCATCAGAACATGTGGCCCAGGCCTAGTTTGACCCCATGGTGGTCCCGTGGGGCTTAGTGTACTTATATACACCATGGTCTTTGCCACAGCTATCTGCAGTAGCAGCTTCTCCACAAGCTCCAGTATGTCAATGGCCCTTGCTAAATCCTTTGGATGCCCTGCTATCTCCTCTAACCTCTTTGAGTCTGAGTGTGGACATCCCATGGGACTATTCATGTGTTTTGGGATGAGGTCTGCAGTGCTAGGGCAGAGGCTGCTTGCTGACTATGTCACCATAATCACCAAAGCAAGCATCTTGATGTAGATGCCAGGAAGCTAGGAGTCTCAGTCTGAAACTTTTATTTGCAGCACTATGTCTCCTCATTCTCCTGTGAGGCTAGTAGAGGATGATGCTTGTGACTTCAACATACCTTGTCTCGAAAACACTGGTGACAGCCAGCATTCTTTGAAGCTGAGGGCTGCTTGGGTCATCACTGTTGGTACAGCAAAGTCCCTAAGGCCTCTTCTGCCAGGGTGGTGCTGTGTAAAACCTTGGTGTGCCCCTCTCTGCACTCCTGGCTCCACTGTGGGGCACGGAGAGGCCTTTGTGTGGCCTCTTCAGTGCTTGGGTCCCAATACTGCAGCCACAAGGCTCCAGGCCCTTAAGCTTGCTCACTGCCTGTGACAACATTGTTGTGAGGATGTTGGTCAGGGTACCTGTCTCAAGGTACCCCTCAGGAAAGCTTGGGCACCTTTCCTTCTCTTTGGGGCTCTCCTAGAAGCTCGAAGGTGCCATCCCTTGTGAACTTGACTCCCATTGTCATGCAGTTGGACCTTGGGACTGCCGGTTGCTTCCATCACTGTGGTGGCTGATGTCCCTACTTCCACTGATGCTGGTGCTATGGCCGCTGCTGCCAATACCGTCACCTGCATATGGCTGCTGCTGTTGGTATGGCCATCATAGTCAACATGGCCGCTGAGCTCTGTATGGTTACTGCCATTATTATGGCTCTGGCCTCTGGTGGCGTTGCAGCTCCTACTATCCTACTATCGGTGTCACCATGGATGCTGTCGAAACCTTGGCAGTGGCCATTGCCACAACATTTCAGGGACTGCTGGCCACCATTGTGAGGCCACTGGGGTCTGGGTACTGGTCTCACAGTGTCCCTGTCAGGAAAGTCTGGTCCCTCTCTCCATGCTGTCCTGAGGCTCAAAGGTGCCATCCCATATGAACTTGTTTATTCTAAGTAACCCTTATTCTAAGTAAGCCCTTGGGGCTGCAGGTTGCTTCCATGACTGTGGCAGCTGACTGCTACAGCTACTAATAATATGGCCACCGTGGTTGCTATGGCCACAGCTGCCAATAGGGCCACTGCTGTTCCTGTGGTCATGGTACCCAACATGGCCAACACCAGTACAGCTGCCCCTAATATGGCCAACGTTGCTAGGAAGGCCTTGCTCTGGTCTCCGCCATTTTATGGCCGCCTTTGCTGATGTGGCAGCGTCACCCTCAGTGTCACCACAGCCGCTGTCTGCGCTGCTGACCACCACGGCTGCAGAGAAGCTTCGTTGGCCGCTGCCATTGGCGCCGTCGCTGAGGCCTCCTGTCACAGTGCTGTGGTTGCTGTTCATGTGCCTGCTGGTGCTACCACCGCACCAGAACCTCAGGTCGAGGACTGGTGGCTGCGCCCTAGTCTGGAGGGGCTGCGATCACCACGGTCATCTCCATAACGGCCCTCATACCGGCACCCGCGAGCCAGGACATGGAAACCCGTGGTGACATGGCTGCTGCTGGAGCTCAGGCCTGGAGTGACCGCCTGGGGCCCTGGGGCTGCGGGGTGAGTGTGACCTATTGATGCCATAGCAACTGCCCTGGGCTGCTGATTTTGGGGAGCCAGCCTCTTGGTGGCAGTGTAGGAAACACTTGTGCTTCCCGCTCTGGTGTCTCTGCACCTGTGTGAGGCTTGGAGCGGCCATTGCAGGTGACACCTGAGCACTAGGTGGAGGCCAGGGGCTACTGTGCCCTGGTGCTATGGGGATGCAGGCTGCCAATATGAGGACACTGCTGTCGGGCGCTTGCCTCATGAAGGCCCTATCTGAAAATTTGGGGTGTCTCTCCCTTGTCCTGACTACCTCAAGGCTCTTGGTGGCTATTGTGTGCAACCTTGTTGGGCCTGCTGCTGAAATCAACTGGGAAATGTCCTCTGGTTTGGCTTGCTTCCATCCCCTTGGTTGCTAAAGTCCCAGGGGCTGCTGCTCTAGCTCATGCCACAGCTCCTACCTAGTGCAAGAGGAGTGCACAGATTAATTTTGTAAAGAATACTTTTTTCCCCCCAGGAAAAAGAATAAACACAACTAGAGCTCAGCTGGCTCTTTACATCTGTGAACCTAATTCCTAAGGAGGCAGTGAAGGATACTGGTTAGAGCTAGAAGGATTACCAGAGTTTATAAGACCCCATGTAGGAAATCAGCAGTGTCAAACAGTAGAAAAGCAGAGTGCTGTTGGACCTTACCTGAATTCCTAGCAACTCAGCATCACCTTTGCAAGGCAGCCCAAGCAGTAAAGACCATAAGACTCTTCTAGTTAACAAGTAAAAGAGCCAGAAGTGGTGATGTGGCTGAAGTGGTAGAGAGCTAGCCTTGGGCACAAGAGCTTAGGGACTGTCTAGGCCCTGATTTGAAGCCTCAGTATCATAATAAAAATATGAAATAAGTGGTGGCTGGGAATATGGCCCAGTGCTCGCCTCATATACATGAAGCCCTGGGTTCGATTCCTTAGCACCACATATATAGAAAAAGCCAGAAGTAGTGCTGTGGCTCAAGTGGTAGAGTGCTAGCCTTGAGCAAAAAGAAGCTAGGGACAGTGCTCAGGCCCTGAGTTCAAGCCCAGGACTGACTAAAAAGAAAACAAAACAAAGAAAAAAATGAAATAAAACCAGAAATAGAGTGGAACTATTACAAGTCTATTATTGCCAAAGGGAGTCAAATAAAATGCCAAGAAAGAACATTATTTGAATTGCTCCAGGGTATATATTCATATATGCCTCTGACCAGAGACATAATGTAAAATGGAAGATTCCTCTTTCTCTATTTTGCTTCCTTTCTTTTTCCCTTTCTTCTCTCTCTCTCTCTCTCTCTCTCTCTCTCTCTCTTCCTTTCCTTCTTTCTCCCTTTTTATTGGTCAGAGATCAGCACTCAAACTCTGTATCTGAGGTTTGTTTTTGAGGTGGCTGGTGTTCTAGGAACTCAGGCAACCGTCCAAGCCCTTGTCCCTTGTTCAGTGTGTCACTGGCCTCTTGAATCTTTGCTTTCTTTCTGGGAGGCCACATGATCCTGTTGCCTTCTAAGGATCCATCAGCTGGAAGCGTCTTGAGAGGTGAGGGCTAACTAGAACTCCAGTCAAAAACAATTTCCTCACATGGCTTTGTTTACTCAAGCTATATACTCAATCCTACATACACAGGGGGCTGAGTTGTGAGGATGGTGGTTTGAAGGCAGAATGGGAAAAATAGAAAAGAAGGTCATCATGCATGATCCTGTACATAAAGAATCCCATAGACTCTACCCCCAAGCTACTAGAGCTGATCCAAAACTTTGGCAAAGTTGCAGGATATAAAATAAACCTTCAAAAATCAACGGCCTTTTTCTATGCTAACAACCCGAAGACAGAGGCTGAAATCAGGAAAGCAACTCCTTTTGCAATAGCCCCCCAAAACATAAAATACCTAGGAATAACCTTAACCAAAGAAGTGAAAGACCTCTTTGAGGAGAACTTTAAAACCTTGGAAAATGAAATTAAGTCAGAACTAAGGAAATGGAAAAACCTCCCATGCTCCTGGATTGGGAGGATTAATATAATCAAAATGGCAATATTGCCAAAGGCTATCTACAAATTCAATGCAATACCCATTAATATCCCAACACCATTCTTTAATGAAATAGAGGAAGCAATCCAGAAAATCATATGGAACAATAAAAGACCTAGAATAGCAAAAACACTCCTAAGCAGAAAGACAGTGCTGGAGGAATTACAATACCCAACTTCAAGCTGTATTATAAAGCTATAGTAATAAAAACAGCTTGGTATTGGCACCGGAACAGGCCTGAAGACCAATGGAACAGAATTGAAAACCCAGAAATGAACCCACAGAACTACGCCTACTTAATCTTTGATAAAGGAGCTAAAACAATAGTATGGAAGAAAGATAGCCTCTTTAACAAATGGTGCTGGCAAAACTGGCTCAACACATGCAACAAACTAAAACTAGATCCTTATATATCACCCTGCACCAAAATCAATTCCAAATGGATTAAAGACCTTGAAATCAAAACAGACACCCTGAAAACACTAAAGGAAGGAGTAGGAGAAACACTTGGGCTCCTTGGCGCAGGATGGAACTTCCTTAACAAAGATCCAGAAAGGCTACAAATCAAAGAAAGGTTGGACAAATGGGAATGCATCAAACTGCAGAGCTTCTGCATGGCAAAGGACATAGCTCACAAGATAAACAGAAAGCCCACAGACTGGGAGAAGATCTTTACCGGACATTCAACAGACAAAGGCCTCATCTCTAAAATATATGCAGAACTAAAAAAATTACCTTCCTCCAAAACCAAACCGCAAAGAACCAATAGCCCCCTCATCAAGTGGGCTAAAGACTTACAAAGAGACTTTTCTGATGAGGAAATGAGAATGGCCAAGAGACATATGAAAAAATGCTCTACATCACTGGCCATAAAAGAAATGCAAATCAAAACAACATTGAAATTCCATCTCACCCCAGTAAGAATGTCATATATCAAGAAAACTAACAATAACAATTGTTGGAGGGGATGTGGCCAAAAGGGAACCCTACTTCATTGTTGGTGGGAATGTAAACTGGTTCAGCCACTCTGGCAAGCAGTATGGAGATTCCTCAGAAGGCTAAATATAGAACTGCCCTATGACCCAGCAGCCCCACTTTTGGGTATCTATCCAAAAGACCACAAACAAAATCACAGTAATGCCACCAGTACAACAATGTTCATCGCAGCACAATTTGTCATAGCGAGAATCTGGAACCAACCCAGATGCCCCTCAGTAGACGAATGGATCAGGAAAATGTGGTACATATACACAATGGAATTTTATGCCTCTATCAGAAAGAATGACATTGCCCCATTTGTAAGGAAATGGAAGGACTTGGAAAAAATTATACTAAGTGAAATGACCCAAAGAAACATGGACTCTATGGTCTCCCTTATTTGGAATAATTAGTACAGGTTTAGGCAAGTCATAGCAGAGCATCACAAGGCCCAATAGCTATACCCTTATGAACACGTAAGATGATGCTAAGTGAAATGAACTCCATGTTATAGAAATGATTGTTATATCACAGTTGTAACTACTTTCAACGTCCTATGTGTATCTGTAGCTTCTATTATTGATGATGTTCTTGTATCACCTTCCTGTGGTTGTACCTACACTATCGCTGTAATGTTATCTGAGTATATTGGAAACCATGTATACTGGTATTGGAACTAGGAAATTGAAAGGGAATACCAAAATTGAGAGACACAGGGTAAAAAAAGACAAACAACTACAAAAGCAATACTTGCAAAACTGTTTGTTGTAAGTGAACTGAACACCTCCGGGGTGGGGGGGAGGAAGGGAAAGGGGGAGGAGGAAGGGGGGTATGAGGGACAGGGTAACAAACAGTACAAGAAATGTATCCATTGCCTAACGTATAAAACTGTAACCTCTCTGTACATCAGTTTGATAATAAAAATTTGAAAAAAAAAAAGGTCATCATGGTAAACTTAGAGAAAGATTACAATGACATAAATGTAAGCTTGACTAGAAGCCTTCAGGTCCTCCAGACTGCCCAAATAGCAGCTTGGCTTGGATACGTCCTCTATTTATCTTGAGTGCCCCCTTGGCTGTAACCCAGTCTTTAACCTCTCAGTGTGCTACTCTCACCCTGAACCCTGGAAGGCTCAGGGCAACCATCACTAGCGACGCCTATAGCATATGGAGCTAAGTATTATGTCACTATTTCAGTTATTATTATTTTTTTGCTGATCCTGGTGCTTGAACTCAGGCCTGGGCACTGTCATTGATCCCTTTATGCTCAAAGCTAGTGCTCTACCATTTGAGCTACACCTTCACTTCCAGCTTTTTTTTTTTTTTTGGCCAGTCCTGGGGCTTGGACTCAGGGCCTGAGCACTGTCCCTGGCTTCTTTTTGCTCAAGGCTAGCACTCTGCCACTTGAGCCACAGCTCCCCGTCTGGCCATTTTCTGTATATGTGGTGCTGGGGAATTGAACCCAGGGCCTCATGTATAGGAGGCAAGCACTCTTGCCACTAGGCCATATCCCCAGCCCAACTTCCAGCTTTTTTTGAGTAGCTTATTGTAGATAAGAATCTCACGGGGACTTTACTGCCTGGGCTGGTTTTGATCTGTGACCCTCAGATTGCAGCCTCCTGAGTAGCTATGATTATAGGTGTGAGCCACCAGTGTCATACAATTATTGTACTTTTAAAATATTTCTACAATTTTCATTTGCTTTTATGTTTTATCTCTTTGCTAATATATCCAATTTACTCACGTATAAGTTCCCTTTTACCCCCGGTTGCGTTTTTCACAATTTCTTTACTCTGGTGTCTACTGCAGTGCAGATATAGTAAATGGAACATTCTAGAAATATGCAGTTCATAAATTGGCATGCTATTATGGTTGTCCTAAAAATCATTGGTGGCTGTTGTTATTCCCTTACTGTACCTGATTTCTATGCTCAAATCTGTAATGGGTATGTTTGAATAGAGGAGAACATAGGCAAATATATTTCCACTAATTAGTTCTCAGTCAGTGGAAAGCGAACCTTCTACAGGAAGAAACTTGAATTACAGGAGAAAAAAGTCATCTATAATCTCAAAAGAGGAAAAGAATCCATTTATTCATATAGTATTGTGAAAACAAACTCAGGGAAAGGTTAAATCTATGGAAAAATGTGTAAGACTGTCTTTCAGTTTCATATTAGTCATTTGTAGGAGTAATTGAAAAGGAAGAAAGTAGCTTATAAAGAGACAAATTGAGGGAGGAGAGAAGAACAAGTTGGAAGAAGATAAAGAAGATTCAGAAAATTAGAAATGAAATAATTCAATAAACAGAGTTATTTCAATCTCTAAAAATATATGACCTATTAGAATTACATGCTCACAATTAGCTTAATTTGCGAATCACTGGCACTATGAGCGTATGGGAGGTGAGCTGTTTTGGGGATTTTCCAGGTTCTCAAATCTCAAAATACTTACTGCTTACCTACTAATTCTGTAAGTGTAAGATTCTCTGAGCAAACAGTACACTTGCCAAGTGTTATTGAATAGGTGGTGATAGCCTCATCTCAGATCTTCACTATCTGCAGGACTTCCAGATCCTTGCTAGGAGTCTTCTGAGAGCTCCTTTCACATCCTTATTCCTCAGGGTATAGATGAAAGGATTCAGGGTGGGGGTGATTATGGAATAGAAAAGAGAGATAAACTTGCCCTGCTCTGGGGAGTATCTGGATGGGGGCTGCAGGTACATGTAGATGGCAGATAGGTAGAAGAGAGAGACTACCACTAGGTGGGAAGAACAAGTCCCAAAGGCCTTATGCTTTCCTTTAGAGGACTGGATCCTGAGCACAGCACGAGCAATGAAGCCATAGGAGAGAAGGATGAGAGCTAGGGGCACAAGCACAAAGAAGCCCACCCAAAAGAAGTTGTTTAGCACCTTCTGCCCACAGAAAGGCAACTGCACAGTCAGGACCACTTGAACAAGAGAGTTTCCAAAGCCACTGAGCCAGGCCACAGCTACCAGCTGCTGGCAGAGAGAGCGGTGCATGATAATGGCATACCGGAGGGGCTCACAGATGGCCACATAGCGATCTAGGGCCATGGTGGCCAAGACAATGCATTCAGTGCACCCCAACCAGTGGAAAATTGCATACTACACTGTGCGGCCTCCATAGCTGATGGTCTTCTTGGAGCTGCCCATGTTGAATAGTATCTGGGGGATGGTGGTGGTGGTGTAGCAGAGGTCCAGGAAGGACAGGTGGCTGAGGAAGATGTACATGGGGCTGTGGAGTTGGGGGTCCAGGCGGGACACCAGCATGATGGAAATGTTTCCCAACATTGCCAGAACATAGGACACCAGGAGTACCATAAAAAGAGGGAGCTCAAGCCATGGCCAGTCAGAAACACCCACAAGAATGAAGTCTGTCAGGGTGTCCCACAAGGAGCTCTGGTTGTCACTTCTCATGCTGAAGCATCTTCTGGTAGCTGTGAAGAAGTTCAAACAACTCACTCAGAGAAATAGTGAAATCATTTTCTGATGCCAAACTCTTCTCTTTCTTATTTCAAACCTTGTCTCATCATCTTTACCTCTGTGGAAACACTAGGATGTAGAGGAGTAAGAAACAAAGTCAGGACAGCAGTATGCAATTCTGGTTTCTCCTTTCTCTTTGTGATCTTAACTAAACCATGCAGTCTCTCAAAACTTCACTTTCTGCTTCTGTTAAAATGAGGAAAACAGTTGCTTCAATGTCAGAATCTTGAAGATGGTAAAAGTTTTATATGATGCATAATGTATGAATAACAACTTTAAATAGCATTTTAGCTCTTTTTTTTAAATATCTTTATCTTTATTTATTTATTTATTTATTTATTTATTTATTTATTTGTTTGTGCCAGTCCTGGGCCTTGGACTCAGGGCCTGAGCACTGTCCCTGGCTTCTTCTTGCTCAAGGCTAGCACTCTGCCACTTGAGCCACAGCGCCACTTCTGGCCGTTTTCTGTATATGTGGTGCTGGGGAATCGAACCCAGGGCCTCATGTATACAAAGGCTTCGTGTATATGAGGCAAGCACTCTTGCCACTAGGCCATATCCCCAGCCCCTTTATTTATTTATTTTTGCCAGTTCTGGGGCTTGGACTCAGGGCCTAAGCACTGTCCCTGGCTTCTTTTTGCTCAAGGCTAGCACTCTGCCACTTGAGCCACAGCGCCACTTCTGGCCATTTTTCTGTATATGTGGTGCTGGGGAATCGAACCCAGGGCTCATGTGTACGAGGCAAGCACTCTTGCCACTAGGCCATATCCTCAGTCCCAGCATTTCAGCTCTTGACTGACCCCACCCCTAATTACCTTCGACTCTGGAGCATAGACTTTTCCTTCCTTCCTTCCTTCCTTCCTTCCTTCCTTCCTTCCTTCCTTCCTTCCTGCCTGCCTGCCTGCCTGCCTTCCCGCATTCCTGCCTTCCTTTCTTTCTTGTTTTTTTTTTTTTTTTTTTTTTTTTGGGTGCTGGTGCTTGGGCTTCAATTTAGAACCTGGATGCTGTACTTTAGCTTTTTCACTGAGGGCTGGCACTCTAGCATTTGAGCCACATGTATATTTCTGGCTTTCTGGTGGTAATTGGAGATAAGAGTCTCACAGACTTTCCTTCCTAGACTGGCTCCAAGTTTGAACCTCCTGAATAGCTAGGATAACAGGCCTAAACCTGGCTTAGGCTTATTTTCTTATGTGTTTTCCTTTCCCTTCCTTCCTTCCTTCCTTCCTTCCTTCCTTCCTTCCTTCCTTCCTTCCTTCCTTCCTTCCTTCCTCCTTCCCTTCCTCCTTCCCTTCCTCCTTCCCTCCCTCCTTCCCTCTTTCCCTCCCTTCCTTCCTTCTTTCTTTCCTAGTTTTCTTCTTTCCACTATTTTTATTTATTTATTTATTTATTTATTTATTTATTTATTTGTTGGTTCTGGGACTTGAATTCTGGGCCTGGGTACTGTCATTTTCACATATACTTGAAATGTGTTGCTCTTTCTCATGCTCGTTTTTTTCTCTCCCTTCCCGTTCCCCTCTTAATTTGATTTATGTTCTATATTTCCATATACATACATATATGTATATATATAAACATAAATATATAATCTCATTCATTAGTGTAGGGAGCCAACAGTGAAGTTCATCCTGACTTCTGGCTATGTTGTTATCTCAAGGACATGTAAGGACATGGCTTACTTGAAGGACAGCACTAATCAGAGATGTTTTATTATATCCACAAGAGTCTGTTTTATGTTAACCATTCAACCTTGTTTTACTGCCTCTTGTTATTAACTTCAGGGCCTTCTTGTTTTCTTAAACTTTAGTTAACCTATGCCATTCCCTGGTTCCTAAACTGTATATACGCTGGAAGTTAAGAATAAATGGGGCTGCAGTCTTGAGCTGCAGTCTTGAGCTACAGTCTTGAGCTACAGTCTTGAGCTGCAGTCTTGAGCTACAGTCTTGAGCTGCAGACCTCCCGAACCCCATCCTTTGTCTTTTGTCTTGTATCTTTCTTTTTCTTTAATCCTTGCCCCCTCAATCAGGATTTCCTTTCGCTGCCGGCTGGCTCCGGCACATTAGAATGACAGTCAACAAGAAAGCAACCCACATCATATGCTCATGAAGAGGCAGAGAAACAAGAAACTTCATACACCCTTGGTGGAAGTGCAGCCAATTTGGAAATCAGTTTAGAGGTTCTTCAAAAGATTAAAAGTAGGGGCTGGAAATGTGGCTTAGTGATAGATTGCTTGTCTAGCATGCATGAAGCCTTGGGTTCGATTCCTCAGCACCACATAAACAGAAAAAGTTGGAAGTGGCACTGTGGCTCAAGTGGTAGAATACTAGCCTTGAGCAAAAGGAAGCCAGGGAGAATGCTCAAGCCCTGAGTACAAGCCCCAGGACTGGGAAAAAAAAGACTAAAAGTAGACATTTCTTATACCACTATTGAGCATATATCCAAATGAGTATAAATTCATATACCAGAAAGGCACCAGTCTACCCATGTTTATTGCTGTGCTGTTCATAATAGCAAAACAATGCAATCAACGGAGGCACCCAAAACAGATAAATTCATAAAGATTATGTGTATATATACACACATATGTATATAGTAAATATGCCTTATTCATATAGTATATAACATATACTATATATACTATGAAACATTACACAATCACAAAGAAAAAAATGAAATTGTTTCATTTGCAGCAAAATGGATTAATTTGGAGAACATTATATTGAATGAGACAAGCAAGTTCAAAAATCAAAATATTGTATGTTTTCAATTATATGTGGAAGGTAGGCTTAAAAGGCACATAGATTTAAGCATAGCATTTTGAACAAAGGAAAAAAATCTCTTGTGCAGTGTAGGAAATAACCCTTGGGATTTAATAAAAAATAAGATGGCCTTAGAGGTTAGTGTAGTGCTAACAACTGTCTCACACTGGAGTCATATTTAAATTCCAGGTAGACTTTTTACAAAGCAGCTGTTATCCTTTAGTGATAAGAAACACAGTGAATTTAATGTGTGGGTGCTATTGCTATCAAGAAACAATGGCAGGGCTGGGAATAAGGCCTAGTGGCAAGAGTGCTTGCTTCTTATACATGAAGCCCTGGGTTCGATTCCCCAGCACCACATATATGGAAAACGGCCAGAAGTGGCGCTGTGGCTCAAGTGGCAGAGTGCTAGCCTTGAGCAAAAAGAAGCCAGGGACAGTGCTCAGGCCCTGAGTCCAAGCCCAGGACTGGCAAAAAAAAAAAAAAAAAAAAAAAAAAGAAAGAAACAATGGCATTGCTATCTGCTGATTTGTGACTTTTTGACAGCTCTCCTTTAGCTTCCAACCTTCTATTCTCAAGCCCTACTTCTTTATTTTTAAATTAAATTTTATTGACAAGGTGTTGTGTGCAAAGGGGGTACAGTTATATAAGGCAGTGAACACATTTCTTGTCATATCTTACACCCTCACCCTGCCAGTTCTAATGGGAGTGCTGCACTCATTGGTAAACCTGAAAATAAATCTTACATGCAAGTAATTTATGGAGCCTCCCCCTCCTCTAATTGTTGGTTTGGTGCTTTCTCTACAGTTTGTAAAATATACAGAGATCTGTTTCACTTAGAGGTTGCAAAAAACAGACTTCCATCAGTTGATATATTGAAGAACTCAGTAGTTATTTAAAAATAACTCCAATCCTAAAGCTTAAATAGTAAAGTGTAAATTTCCCTTTTCCTTTAGTAGTGTGAAAGTACATATGGTTTTCTGTAATATTCCCAATATTCTTGTGAAACAATCATGATACTTTCCTCCACTATTTTATTGAGAGTACTTGAAGAGATTAGTTTTACAAATGGAATTTTGTCTCTAATCAAAATCCGTTTTGGGGCTGGGGATATAGCCTAGTGGCAAGAGTGCCTGCCTCGGATACACGAGGCCCTAGGTTCGATTCCCCAGCACCACATATACAGAAAACGGCCAGAAGCGGCGCTGTGGCTCAAGTGGCAGAGTGCTAGCCTTGAGCGGGAAGAAGCCAGGGACAGTGCTCAGGCCCAGAGTCCAAGGCCCAGGACTGGCCAAAAAAAAAAAAAAAAAATCCGTTTTAACACTGCAAGCTGTGACAGGGCACAGTCAGGCTTAGCACTTTAAAATTAATCAATTAACTTGTTTATATTTGTGGTGGCCCTGGGTTTTGAACTTAGGGCCTGGTACTGTTTCTTAGCTTTTATTCCTCAAGGTTGATGCTCCTCTGCTTGAGCCACAGCCCTACTTCTGACTTTTTGGTAGTTAGTTGAAGATAAGTGTCTCATGCACTTTCCTGCGGGGGATGGCTTCAAATCTCAATCCTCAGAACTGCCAGAGTAGCTAGGATTATAGGTGTGAGGCAGTGGCACTTGGCTAGTAAGGCTACTTTTTATGGCATATATTAGGGCATATGTCTGCACTTGCCTGCATTCATGACCGTGATGGTGATATGAGACTATAGTCTCAATGTGTGTCCTAGGTAGACAGAATGAGGTGGGTCTCTGGGCTGACTGGTTGTTGCTAACTGCAGCTTCTCAGGGGCAAGTTGCAGCCTTTCCCTTACTGTCTGGCTTCACTCACTGACCTCCCTGGGGCCTACCATAGAATGTCTTTGATTTGTTTTTATTAACATACTAATACTAATATCAATGGGGTATATTTTCACACATGTATTGATCAAATCTCACACTCCTGTTCTACCTTTCCATCAAATCTCCTTTTTTTTTTTTTTTTTTTTTTTTTTTGCCAGTCCTGGGCCTTGGACTCAGGGCCTAAGCACTGTCCCTGGCTTCTTCCGGCTCAAGGCTAGCACTCTGCCACTTGAGCCACAGCGCCGCTTCTGGCCGTTTTCTGTATATGTGGTGCTGGGGAATCAAACCTAGGGCCTCGGGTATACCGGGGCAGGCACTCTTGCCACTAGGCTATATCCCCAGCCCCTCAAATCTCCTTTTAATCCCTATCTTATGATTCTATGATTCATGATTCTGATGGATCTTTTTAATTTCATCTTTTGAGGGACATCTGTGCTGATTCCATATGTTGACTGTAATAAACATAGTTGTGTTGGTGGCTTTACTGGTACTTGCACCATGCTGTCAGGATAGGCTATGGACATATATATCACGTTCTTGTGATATATGTCCTCCTCTGTGTCATATACAATCCTTTTGACAGATATAACACATCTCTACTATCTACCTATTTATGTATTTGTCTATTCACATTTACAAGTGAAATTCCTTTGGGCCTTGATAAAACATTCCACCTATTCTGCAACATGAGAAAGAAAATTTAACTTATAACACTATATGGATTTTTTTTTTGGAGTGGCACATGAGTGGAAACATAGCTGGTAGGTTTTTATTGCTTTATGGAAGACTTCTAAGCATCTTTTTTTTAAATCAATCTGAAATTAAATTTAAGATTCTTTTCATCTAACAAACCAGATGAAGGCCCCGGGCACCTGCCAAGGCCATACCTAGATTATATCACAAGAGATTGAATCCTAGGGAGGAAGCTTATAGGTGCCAGAATTTTCCTTAACTGACGCCAAAAGGTTCTTCCTCATCCCAACAGCAGTGGGAAATTACAGGCTTGTATTTGCTGTCCTTTACCAATAGCTCACTTTTTTTCTTGGAGGTTCTGATTAAAATAAAGCAAAAATTAGATGACAAAATGAGAGAGTCTAACAGTGCAATCTCAATGCTTGTCTTCAGCACTAGTCTGACAAAATAAAGCAAAAAAAATTTTTTTTTTGCCTGTCTTGGTGCTTGAACTCAAGGCTTAGGTGCTGTCCCTGAAATTTTGTATTCAAAGTTAGTACTCTCTTATTTGAGCCACAGCTATACTTTTTGCCTTTTTGTAAAAAGTCATTTGGAGATCATAGTGTCACAGACTTTCCTTCCTGGGCTGTCTGCAAAAGCTTTTTATACTACAATTTTAGTTCCTATCTATTACACTTTTTGAAAGCAAATACTTCAAAAACTAAACACAAAGCCTGTTACTCCATAGCACAGATTTTTTGTTTGTGCAGGGTCAAGAGCATCCATAAAGCAGTTCCCTTGATGGATGAATGGCTTCTGTAGAGGACTCAGTGTAGAGATGGAGCAGCCTGAGTTGTGTCTGCTGGGAAGATGCACTCCCTGCACAGGTGCACAGATATTAGGAAAATGCCACTTGTTGGTGCTCTGATGACGATACTGAGACCTTGTCCTTACCTGACCTTGGCAGGTATGGAGAACGCATTCTAACAGTTAAGTCTCCTCACTGCAGGCCTGCTGAGAAGACTCAGGGCTTTCTGGGTTTTCCTGGGGCCACAGGTCTGCAGATTTTCTCTAAGTTGGAGATGGTGGAGCAAGCAAACACACTTAAAAAATGGAGTTGACTTCTGAGGAACCCAACAAACCATTCAATGATCTGCTTCCTGACATTTCAAAACTATCCCAAGGTTAAACTTGACCTTATCTTCTCTACTATTTTCTAGGAGAGTTCTGTTCATTTTCCCCAGACACAGAGTAGAGGCTTGTTCTCCGCTGGTTGGGATGTTTTCCCTTATGTTTTGTTTAATTGATGTCTAGGGGTTGGCTGATAATTGAAGTATTGTGTGAGCTTGAAGTACTCATAATTAATGAGTAAACCCTAGAAGAGCAGAGGACCAGAGGAAATGGAATAATAAGAGAATATGAGATGTTTATTCTACTTTTTAATCTTTAGCATTGAGGAGGGAATCACTGTAAATTCAGAGTGGAGGTTTAATGTGTTGTTCAATTAGTGCTTGAGGCCTGCACTGACTTCAGCACTGTAGTCTATTACTCTGCAGAGTTTGTGAGCCTCTAGGCAAGTCACTCCACTTCTCTGAGCCTCATTTACATCTGCAAAACATAGGAATTGTTGTATTTTTGTGTGTGTCTGTACTGGGCATTGAATTCTTGGAGGTTTGCATAAACTGGTGCTCTAAATTGTATGCTAGTGGCTCATGCATATAATCCTACCTCCTCTTGAGGCTGAAATCTGGGGGTTGTAGTTTGAAGTCAGCTCCAGCTTTCTCTCTGAGAGTTTTATTTCCAATTAACTAACTCCTGCCACCCCCTCCTCCCAAAAAGGTCAAAAGTGAAACTGTGGCTCAAATAGTAGACAAGTAGCCTTGAGCAAAAGGCTCAGGGCCATTCCTCAGACCAAGGGTTCAAGTCCCAGAACTGGTACTCGTGCTCGCGTGCACTCTCTCTCTCTCTCTCTCTCTCTCTCTCTCTCACACACACACACACACACACACACACACACACACACACACAGGTACTCTACCCCTTGAGCCACATCTCCACTTCCAGCTTTTTTCTGGTTAATTGAAAATAAGAATCTTACAGACTTTTCTGCCCAGTATGGCTTTGAACTGTGATCCTAGAACTCAGCCTCCTATGTAGCTAGGATAAGAGGCATCAGCCATCAGCACCAGGCAAGAACTACTATTGCCTCCCAAATCTGGCACTGGGGAGGAATGAGTTGATGTTTTAGAGTACTCAGAATGTTGATGGGTACAGAGAACACCACCTTCAGCTGCCTGTTCCATTTGTTGCATAGAAGGGGAAAAAATCTTTGGGCACAGATCAGTCATAAAGAAGTGCAAATCCTAATTCACCAATGGTTATTCCCGTGAATAAAGAGTAATAGAAGCATCACAAATAGAAACATTTCAGATGGTTGCTTCCTCTCTAGGCTTTGACTTGGTCACCTCCTGTCTCTAGCTCTAGAGGTCAGGATGATCATGATGGTACAGTGGGGTA
Source organism: Perognathus longimembris pacificus (assembly GCF_023159225.1). Classification (NCBI taxonomy): domain Eukaryota; kingdom Metazoa; phylum Chordata; class Mammalia; order Rodentia; family Heteromyidae; genus Perognathus; species Perognathus longimembris. Next base: position 7,107,917 of record NC_063171.1, read on the forward strand.
GGACTCCATTTGACTTCCCTGAAGGGTTTTTTTTTTTTTCTAGTCCTGGGACTTAAATCAGGGACTGGGCACTGTCCCTGAGCTTCTTTTGCTCAAGGTTGGTACTCTATCACTTGAGCCACAGCACCACTTCTGGCTTTTTCTATTTATGTGGTACTGAAGAATTGAACCCAGGGCTTCATGCATGCTAGGCAAGCATTCTACCACTAAGCCACATTCCCAGCCCCTTCCTTGAAGTTTTAAGAAGCATTTTGTGGGACTGGGAATATGGCCCAGTGGTAGAGTACTTGCTTCCCATGCATGAAGCCCTTGGTTCCATTCCTCAGAGCCACATATATAGAAAAAGCCGGAAGTGGTACTGTGGCTCAAGTGTTAGAGTGCTAGCCTTGAGCAAAAAGAAGCCAGGGACAGTGCTCAGGCCCGGAGTTCAAGCCCCACAACTGGCCAAAAAAACCCAAAAAGCATTTTGTTTGAGGTTCAGAGGGAGGAAAGAGGATGAAACTTTCTAGGAGTATGTGCTTGGTGAGACATGGGAAAATGTCCTGGGTTGTGCTCCTTCTCACAAAAATCCATACAAGGGTCATGAAAAACACACACTAAGAATGATGGAGTATTCAGAAGGCTTCTATGGTGCTGGTTGAGGTGGCATAAACCTGTAGTTTCAGGATTTCCTGAGGCAGAGGATTAAGATTTTGAGAACAATGAGAGAGAGAGAGAGAGAGAGAGAGAGAGACAGAGACAGAGACAGAGAGACAGACAGACAGTGAGACAGAGAGAGACAGACAGACAGTGAGACAGAGAGAGACAGACAGAGAGAGACAGAGAGAGACAGACAGAGAGAGAGACAGAGAGAGACAGAGATGGAGAGACAGAGAGACAGAGAGGAGAGAGTGGCCCAGAGATAGAGTCAGAGACACAGGAAAAGAAACACAGAGAGAGGAAGAGAGAAAAAGAGAAAGGATTAGGAAAATGTTATGCCCTTCAGGGCCAATTCCTCAGAACAGCATTTTGGGGAACAGTCTTTAGCACACGAGCTTTGGGGAGCCAGTTAACATCCAAAAACATAAATCTGTCTTAAAGAAAGGATCCAGGAACTTAATGGTCATTAAGATGCTGAGCTGCCTTTGACCTCCAGTTTCTTTGACATCAAGGTATTGTTACCATTTTCTTTGGTCTTGTGTTTTAGAAAGCTGAAGCCAGTTGGAATACTGGGATTATTTGTGCCCCCAAGGAACCTGAAGTGGTGGAATTTTCCATAATTTGGTTATGATAGTAGTCACATGACAGCTTACATTTATCCTAACCCATCAAACTTTTTTTTTTCAAATTTTTATTATCAAACTGATGTACAGAGAGGTTACAGTTTCATACTATAGGCATTGGATACATTTCTTGTACTGTTTGTTACCTTGTCCCTCATACCCCCCTCCCTCCTCCCCCTTTCCCTTCCCCAACCCCCCCGGAGGTGTTCAGTTCACTTACACCAAACAGTTTTGCAAGTATTGCTTTTGTAGTTGTTTGTCTTTTTTTTTTTACCCTGTGTCTCTCAATTTTGGTATTCCCTTTCAATTTCCTGCATCCAATACCAGTATACACGGTTTCCAATATACTCAGATAAGATTACAGAGATAGTGTAGGTACAACCACAGGAAGGTCATACAAGAACATCATCAGTAATAGAAGCTACATATACACATGGGACGTTGCAAGTAGTTACAACTGTGATATAACAATCGTTTCCATAACATGGAGTTCATTTCACTTAGCATCATCTTATGTGTTCATAAGGGTATAGCTATTGGGCCTTGTGATGCTCTGCTATGACTTGCCTAAACCTGTACTAATTATTCCCAATAAGGGAGACCATAGAGTCCATGTTTCTTTGGGTCTGGCTCACTTCACTTAGTATAACTTTTTCCAAGTCCTTCCATTTCCTTACAAATGAGACAATGTCATTCTTTCTGATAGAGGCATAAAATTCCATTGTGTATATGTACCACATTTTCCTGATCCATTTGTCTACTGAGGGGCATCTGCGTTGGTTCCAGATTCTCACTATGACCCATCAAACTTTTTAACATGTGTGAATTTGTTGTATGTATGTAAACTATACCTAAATAAAGGCACAACAAATATTTGAGACCATATATGGCTATCAGAATGATGAAGAGTCAGTAAGCAAATCATTGCAGTCATAGAAATATAATTATGAGAAGGCTAGTGAAAAAGAAAAAAGAAGAGTGCTTAGAGCTGGGTGCCTGTGGCTCACATCTGTAATCCTAGCTACTCAGGAGGCTGAGATATGAGGATTACAATTAAAAAAAAACCAGCTGGTCCAGGAAAGGCCCTGAGACTCTTGCCTCCATTTAACTACCAAAAAACCCAGTAGTGGTGCTGTGCCTCAAAGTAGTATAGAACTAGCCTTGAGGGAAAGTGCTGTGGGACAGTGCCCAAACCCTGAGTTCAAGCCCCATGACCGACAAAACAACAACAACAACAACAACAACAACAACAACAACAACAATAAAGAGTGCTCAGGATGGGAGCATGTAACTGGGAGGGTGGATGGCAAGGGATGGTTCCTTCTGGATGTGATTTTCAACCTTCTCATCATTATCATTGGCAAGGATAATGCCTTCTTGATCTCCCTTAGTAAATAATCAGGATGAATTCAGTCATGGCTCAGGGCTGTGTTTGTCTTGATGCCCATATTATTTTTCTGTGTCTCCTTTATTTTGCTCTCCTAATGCCCTGTAAGTCCATCTATGTGTGACAAATGACAGAATTCCCCCTTTCAAATGACAGAACATTCCATTTTGTGTTTTTATATTTGCATTTCATTTCATTTATTTTTTTCTTTATTGTCAAAGTGAAGTACAGAGGGGTTACAGTTTCATATGTTAGGCAAGTACATTTCATATCCAACTTGTCTCCTCCTCCCTCATTTTTCCCCTGTCTCCCCCCCTCCCCAGTTCCCTCCCCCCATGAGTTGTATGGTTAGTTTACACCAATTAGTTTTGTAAGTGTTGCTCTTGCAATGGTTTGTCTTTTTATCCTTTGTCTCTCAATTTTGGTGTTCCCTTTCCCTTCCCGGATTCCAATACATGTCTATACAGTATCCGGGGTACTAAGATCAGTTACAGTAATAGCGGGGTAAAACCACAGGAAGGGAATAAGAGTGAAATGAACTCCATGTAATGGAAATAAGTGGCATGTCATTGTTGTAGTTAATTTCAACATACCATGTGAAACCATACCTTTTTTTCCCCTCTCATATTCCTTTCCTGTAGTTTTACATTTCATTTTTAAAATCCATTCATCTTTCAAAAGACAGTCTTGTTTTTATATCTTGGATATTGCAAATACTGCTTTAATGAGCATAGGACTGTAAATATTTTTTCATGACTTTGTTTCATTAGTTTTTGTTTGTAATATACCAAGAAAAGGATTTGGGGTCATGGCTATTCTACTTTTAATTGCTTTAGGAACTTCTGTACTGTTTTCCATAGTGGCTTCACTAACCTAGATCCCCACCAACAGCTCATACTAATAGTATACAATTTGGAGTATTCTTTTACATTGACTGTGTGTGTCATATGTGACATGTTTTAAAGCATATATATATATTATATATATATATATATAGTGTAATAGCAAAATCTTGCTAATTAACCAATGCACAATCTCATAGAGTTCTTGATTTTGTGGTGAAAACACATAACATTGACTCTGCTTTTTTATTGTTGTAGTTGTCAGTTGTTGGGCTAGAAGTTGGGGTCTCTGCCTGTGCCTGAGCTCTTTTGCTACTTCTGATTTTCTGGTGGCTAATTGGAGATAAGAATCTCACGAGTCCTGCTGGGGATGGCTTTGAACTGTGATCCTCACATCTCAGCCTACTGAGTAGCTAGGATTACAAGCATGAGCCAACAGTATCTGGCTCTCTGCATTTTTATAGTACAATATGTCATCATTGTCTATTGTCACCATACTACAGATATATCTGTTAAGCTTCCCCCCCCCCACTCTGATGGTGGTTTTGATGTTTCCCTGATGATTAACTGTGTTGAGCACTTTTCTTATTTTCTACTAGCCTTCAGGCAATAAATATCTACTCAAGTCCTTTGGTAGTTATAATTGAATTGTGAGTTTTATTTCTTGCTATTAAATTATGTAAGTTTTTCATAGATTTTGGATATTAATCTCTTATGAGATACTTGATATGCAAATGTATCTTCTCATTCTATAGGCTGCCTTTTAATTTTGTTCAATATTTTTTGTCCCATGACGAAGCCTTTCAGTTTGTTGTAGTTCCATTTTCTTAAGGATGAATTTTTGACTTCGGCTGTGATTTGAACTCAGAGCTTTTCATTTGCTTGGCTTGTTGGTGCTCTACCACTTGAGCCATGCCTCTACCCAAATCTTTTGGAGATGGAGTCTTGCAGATTATTTTTGCTTGGAAAGGCTTTGAACTGCTAGCTTCTGGATGTCAGCTTTCTATGTTAGTGAAACTACATATGTGAGCCTCTAGCCCTCAGGTGGATGGATGTTTTATGTATGTATGTATGTATGTATGTATGTATGTATGTATGTGTATGTGTCTTCGGAAATGGCTTCCAAAACATGTTATCTGAGCTATCATTCTTTAAATTGTTTTCCTCAGTGGGACTGGCATTTTTCTATAGAGTTGATCTGTTTTGATAATGTGTTGGATGTGTAGGTACCACTAGGAGAATAAAGAGAAGAGAACAAATACTGAAACCAAACCAAAACCAAAACCAAAACCAAATAAACAAAAGGATAAAAAAGAAACACATATACAAAGGATCTGGGTATTGAGTTTCATCACTAGAGCTGCTGCCACTTCTGCTGCTTCTGAGCTCTATTTACATTAACTTTTTCAATTTGCAGAATTTGTAAAAACAAATAACAAAAGAAAATTCTAGGATGGGGCTGCAATATACAATAAACTCTGTATGTAATATGAAGCACTATAGAGTTTAGGAGCTAGAATATTAAATATTTATATTTGAATTTATCCCCCTTATGTGGCAGGTAGATTGAAAATATGATTTTTTAGTCACCAAAGAAAATACATATACATACACATATATACATATATATGCATGTATATATAACTTTGTATGACACACATATTCATATTTATTGCAGCTCTGTTCAGAACAGCCAAGTGGAGGAATCAGCTAAAAAAGCTTAACAATTGAAGAATTGATAAAGAGAATATGATACATATATACCATGCAATGTTACTGATCCATAAGAAAGTGAAATTGTGTCATTTTCAGGTAATTATATGGAGCTGGAAATCATGTTGAGAAAGATAAATCAAGATAAAGGAAAATGTGTCATGATTTTTGCTTATTTGCAGGATCTAGACTTAAAGACTTAAAAATACAAATATGCATACACAACCTCTTAAAGAGTCAATAGCCCATTAGCAAATGGTCAAAGGAGTTTAGTATAACTTCAAAAGAAGTACAAATAGCTAATAATACATGAAGAAATGTTCAATGTTTTTGGCCAAGAGGAATGCAAATCAAAATAACATTGAGACACATTTCATTCCAATTAGAATAGCCATTTTCACAAACAACAACAAATGCTGACAATAATGTGGAACAATTGTACACTATTGGTGAAAATACACTAGTGCAACCAGCATTGCAATACACAATCACTTTCATAGCATATTCACTATGGAATTCATTACAGAAATTCCTCCTCAAACTGAAAACAAAGCTACCCTACCATCAGTGATACCATTCTTGAGCATTAATTTGAAGGAATGTAAGTCAGTATGTAACAGAGATACCAGCATCAAGAAACACTATGTTAATTGTAGCACTATCGACAATACTGAAGCCAGCTCAAAGTTTAGATGTACATATTTACCCAGTTGAGTGTTTTTAGAATAACTATTTCACAAATTGACATTAGATCTCTCTCTCTGTCTCTCTCTCTCTCTTGTGTTCCTTTTCTTTTTCTCTTCTTCATCCTTACCCTCTCTTCCCTCTCTTCCCTTCTCCTCTCCCACTCCTCCCAACCCAAACTCATGAAAAGATGCTATATACTGAAAAAGCTCCAGGCTGAAGGGAGCAGACTGACTTGATTGACGGGGAAGGGGTTGGAGTAGGAGCTGTAGCTCCAACTGTGGCCCACGGGTGGCTGAGTGACCTGCATGGTGGGCGAGAGCATTTTGCACAGTTTTTGTTTTCCTGTATTGCACTTACAGATATGGCCTACAGAGTAGCACAGAAATCATTTGCTGTTTTCCCTTAAAAATTGCTTTTGTTTAAAATTTGATTGCCTTAAGTACCGTAAACATAGCCTATTTTTTTTGAGCTTCAGACACAGAATGGAAAACTCCATTGTGTGTTGCTGGACTGTTTTGGAAATATTTGGTCAAGAATGTGTTATTTGGATAAAAAGACAAATGACTCCAAAAGCAATACTTGGAAAACCATCTGGTGTAAACCAACTGAACAACTCATGAGGGGAGAGGGAAAGGGGGAAGACAGTGGGGAGAATGAGGGAGGAGGTAACAGATAGTACAAGATATGTGCCCACTGCCTTATGCATGAAACTGTAACCCCTCTGTACATCACTTTGACAATAAATAAGTAATTATTAAAAAAAGAATGTGTTAATTTGGCTGTGATGGCATTTAAAGCCAACAAAGTGGTAAAAATAGCCTTGATACATTATCTTTAGTTACCTGGAGTTTTGAGTTTAAAAAAAATACAGTTTATGTTAAAATAATTTTATTAATTTAGAGAAGACAATGTCTGTGAGAAAGCAGACTTCCTTTGATTTTTTTTGCAGCCATTATGAGTGATTCTTTTTCCTGTACTTAGGTTCATATTCTTCCTTTGTTCTAAAACTTAGACTGACATCTAGCCTTGACAATCATAGTATGTTTTATTTTCCTGAGGGAGGAATAACTTATAGTGCTGTTTAGTTCTGTACTATTGGTGTGTTGGTGAATTTTTAGACTGTGTGCTAACTGCAATAAATTATATGAACTGACAGAAAAATGTGGAGCTCTTACTATAGAATATTCCAGAAGAAAGTGTTTCTTTAGTCATCATGGTAGTTAGCCTAAAGGCTAATGGACACTCATTTGGAGCTGCAGACCTGCCAGCATGAACTGAAGTGTTCATGTGGTTGTTATATATGTATGTGTAGTTCTTTCAGGACACAGGCAGATCGTCTGGCTTTGAAAGGCTTCCTCTCACCCTGAAGTTGTAAGATCTTCTTCCATGCTACCTTCATGTTTTCTCATGGTTGGATGAGTGGGTTGAGTATCAAAGTGATGATACAATGAAGATGGACATGAACTTGGCCTAAGTGCTGCTGGCAGGAAGCTTGAGGTACACGTAGATGGCTGGCCCAAAATACATGGTGACAACCACCAAGTGAGAGCTGTAGGTTCTGAGTGTCTTGTGTTTTTCCTTAGCTGTTGGTAACTTCAGCACCACCCTAGCAATAAGGGTATAGAGGATGAGCACCAGAGTGGAGGCATCAGTACAAAAGGGATCGTACCCAAGGTCGGGGAGAGGTCATTAGCAGTAGTGTTACCACAAGGCAGCTGTATTAGAACAGGCACCTCACAGAAGAAGTGGTCCACAGGTGATGCCTACAGGGGGAAAGCTGGAGGGTGAGTGTGGCCTGAAGCAGGAAATTAGCCAAGCCACTGGACCAGAATACAGCTGCCAGCCACACACATGCCCAGCGATGCATGATGAGACTGTTTCTGAGAGGATGGAAGATTGCCACCTAGCGATTAAAAGCCATTACTGCTAACAGGACACATTCAGTACAACCTGTCCAATGGAAGAGGTAGGCCTGTGTGATGCATCCCCAGGAGGAAATTGTCTTCTCTGGACCCCAGAGATTGACCAGTAGCTGTGGCACACTGGTACATGTGACACACAGGTCTAGCAGACAGAGATTGTCCAGGAAGAAGCACATGGGTGTCTGGAGCCTGGGCTCCATCGTAGAAAGGAGGATGATGGAGCTGTTGCCTGTGAGGGTGAGGATGTGGGAGACCAGGACCATTGCAAAGAGAGGAATCTGCAGCTATGGATATTCTGAGAAGCCCAACAGGATAAACGTATTGGGGAAACTCACATTTTCTCCTGCCATCGCCTTTTCCTTTCTCTACCACTTACTTTATGTGACCTCTATCCCAATTTCTACTTTGCTCAGTGTTCCTTCAACAAAGACTTGAAGTTTACTTACAAGTAATAGCTGCTGTATGGTTTATAAATTCGGAGTAACTCATTATGATGTAATATATCCCCCTCCCCTCAATGAGTTAACACTCTCCAACCTATTCTTTGTTTCTGTGAAGTTTATCAGGATGGGTTACAATAAGGAAGCATCAGATAACAACTGTTGGTATGTCACAGTTTTATTGATTCTTGTTAGATTGATGGTCTTCTATTTTATTTTATTTACTTTTTTAGTCATGAAAAGTAAAGGTGGTTGAAATAGTCATCATTGTGTTTGTTTGTAAATAGGCTAAACAGGCTGGCTGGCAAGGGGATACAATCCTGAGAAGGTCCACAAGATTCCTTTCTCATGTCAAAAACAGATGACGGCTCCTTGTTATCCTATGAACATTTTTTTTTTTTTTTTGGCCAGTCCTGGGCCTTGGACTCAGGGCCTGAGCACTGTCCCTGGCTTCTTCCCGCTCAAGGCTAGCACTCTGCCACTTGATCCACAGCACCGCTTCTGGCCGTTTTCTGTATATGTGGTGCTGGGGAATCAAACCTAGGGCCTCGTGTATCTGAGGCAGGCACTCTTGCCACTAGGCTATATCCCCAGCCCTCCTATGAACATTTGATGTAGTCTCAGCCTCAGGATCAACAGAAGAATCTCCTAAGAATCTGGAGACTTCAGTATCATTAGACCAGAATCAATTCCAAATGGATCAAAGAACCTGAGATAAAAGCAGAAAACATTACTGGAAGAAATAGGAGAAAAACTAGGGTTCCTTGGCACAGGTCAAAACTTTTTTAATAAAGATCCAGAAACACAACAAATCAAAGAAAGGTTGGACAAATGGGATTACTTGAAATTTCAGAGCTTCTGCATGGCAAAGGACATAGCTAGCAAGATAAATAGAAAGCCCACAGATTGGGAGAAACTCTTCACTGGCCATACAACAGACAAGGGCCTCACATCTAAAATATACTTAAAACAAAAAATTAAGCCCCTCCAAAACAAACCCTCAAAGAAACAACTGCCCCATTAATAAGTGGGCTAAAGACTTAAAAAGAGACTCTCTGAAGAGGAAATAAGAATGGCCATAGACACATGAAGAAATGCTCAACATCTCTGGCCATAAAAAATTCAAATCAAAACAACAATGAGATCCTACCTCACCCCAATAAAAATGGCCATTATCAAGAAAACTATTAACAACAGGGACTGGTGGGGATGTGGCCAAAAAGAAACCCCATTGCACTGTTGTTGGGAATGTTGGGAATGTAAACTTCTTCAACCACTCTGGAAAGCAGTATGGAGGTTCCTCAAAAGGCTAAAATAGAACTCCCTTGTGACTCAGCAACCCCATTTCTGGGCAATTTACCCAAAGTATCACAAACAAGGCCAGCCATATTTACTGCATCACTATTTACCATAGCTAAACTATGGAACCAACCTAGATGCCCCTCAGTAGATGAATGGATCAAGAAAATGCATATATATATATATATATATATATATATATATATATATATATATGTTCTATGCTTTTATCAGAAAGCATAGCATTGTTTCCATTCATGGGAAGACTTAGGAAAAAAAAAACTATACTAAGTGAAGTGAGCCAGACCCAAAGAAACATAGACTCTATGTTTTTCCTCATTGCTAATACTTAGTATATGTCTAGGATGGTCCTAGCAGAGGATCACAATAGCTCAATGACTATATACATATGATCATACAAGATGATGCTAAGTGAAATGATCTCCAAGATATGGAAACAAATGTTTTTTTATTGTTGTTATTTTTAATATACTAGGTGAAATTCTTTCTTTCCTTTTTCTTTGTTGTGGGGCTTGAACCGTGGGCCTAGGCACCATCCCTGAACTTTTCAACTCAAGGCTACTGCTCTACCACTTGAGCCACAGTGCCACTTTCAAATTATTTCTATTTTCTTGCATTTTTTATCCCCATGGTTTGGCCCCTATTGTCGCTATATTTGATTTGGGTACCCTGGGTATTGTATATAGGTTTATCTGAATTAAGGAAGGGGGGACATCAAAATGGTGAGACAAAAGATAAAAGGTGAACCAATGCAACAGCGATAGTTATAAGACAATATGTTAGAAATTAAATGTATAACTTGGGGGTGGGTGTGAGTTGGGAAAGTGGGAAGGTGGGACAAAATGAGGGAGGAGATAACAAGTTTGACAAGAAATGTACTCACTACCTTACATATGTAATTGTAACCGCTCTGTACATCACCTTGACAATAAAGTTAAATTTCAAAAATGTTGAAGTTGCTATTTGATAATAGCATGATTGTCCTAATGGCATGTTATTCTCTGCATCACCCTGGTTTCTAAATGGTGAAAACACCCAAGTGGTAGACTGAGTTCATCTAAAAACTTCATCATTATTTGTTGTACAAAACTCATAAATTGAGGCCCTAATTTCAAAGTAACTCCTCTGGAGATGGGGTTTTATCAGGTGTTTGGTGATAATGAAGGTCACACAATGAAGTACCAGTGTCATAGGCCAGGCACCAGAGAAAAGGAAAATCTCTGTTTTTTTTTTCCTCCCATCTGTGTGTGAGGATCCAGAGAAAATGTGACTTTTCCAACTAAGGTAAGAGTTCCCATCAGAAAGAAAAATCTTAGTATAAGACTTTTCATACTCCAGAACTTCAGCAAATGTAATTTTTTTTATTATACCATGTAATTTGTGGGTATATAGTATGAAAGTTCCACACTACTGACCATCATCTTTATTATCTTGTATCTCCCTTATTTAGTGTTCTATAATTTACATTAAATTTTTTTCTTTATTGTCCAAGTGTGATACAGAGGGGTTACAGGTTCATATGAAAGGCAGTGAGTACATTTCTTGTTCTACTTGTTACCTCCTCCCTCATTTCCCCCCTCCCTCTTTCCCCCCAAGAGTTGTGAAGTTGGTTACACCAAATGGTTTTTAAGTATTGCTTTTTGAATGGTTTGTCTTTTTGTTCTTTGTCTCTCGATTTTGGTATTCCCTCTCCCTTCCTCAGTTCTATTACCCATATAGACAATATCCAGGGTACTCGGATGTGGTAACGAGGGTACAGCCACAGGAACGGACTACAAGAGAAACAAAACTAGACAAACCACTCAGTCAAACAAACAGACAAGGAAAAAGAGAAAAAAAGTAGTGCAAGTTCATATGGCATATTGAGAATAATTACAACAGTGGTATAACTCTTTTTTTCATAACATGGAGTTCATTTCACTTGGCATCTTCTTATGTGGTCATATGAGTGTAGCTATTGGGATATTTTGGTCTTCTACCATGACTATTCCTATTCCTGTACTAGCTATTCCCTATGAGGGACACCATAGGGTCTATGTTTCTTTGGGTCTGGCTCACTTCACTTAGTATGTTTTTTTCCAAGTGCTTCCATTTCCTTACCAATGGGGCAGTTTCATTCCTTCGGATGGAGGCATAGATTTCCATTGTGTATATGTACCACATTTTCCTGATCCACTTGTCTACTGAGGGGCATCTAGGTTGGTTCCATCTTTTAGTGATGACAAGTTGTGTTGCGATGAACATAGTTGTGCTGGTGGCTTTCGTGTGGTCTTGCTTGTAGTCTTTTGGGTAGATGCCCAAAAGTGGGGCTGCTGGGTCATATGGGAGCTCTATGTTTAGCCTTCTTAGGTACCTCCACACTGCTTTCCGGAGGGGTTGAACAAATTTGCATTCCCACCATCTATGTAGTTGAGTTCCCTTTTGGCCACATCCTCTCCAACATTTGTTATTATTATATTTCCTGATAATAGACATTCTTACTGGGGTGAGGTGGTATCTCAGTGTTGTTTTGATTTGCATTTCTTTTATGGTCAGTGATGTACAGCACTTTTTCATGTGACTTTTGGCCATTCTCATTTCCTCTTCAGAGAAGTCTCTTTTTAGGTTTTTAGCCCATTTGTTGAGAGAGCTGTTGGTCCTTTGATTGTTTGTTTTGGAGGAATTTAACTTTTTGAGTTCTGTGTATATTTTAGATATCAGGCCTTTGTCTGTTGTATGGCTGGAGAAGATCTTTTTCCAATCTTTGGGCTTTCTATTTATCTTGGAATCTATGTCCTTTTCCCTGCAGAAGCTCTGCAGTTTGATACAGTCCCACTTGTCCAGCCTTTCTTTGATTTGTTGGATTTCTGGGCCTTTGTTGAGGATGTTTCTTCCAGTGCCAAAGAGTCCTAGAGTTTCTCCTATTTCTTCTTGTAGAGTTTTCAGGGTGTCTGATTTTGTTTCCAGGTCTTTGATCCATTTGGAGTTGATTTTGGTGCAGAGTGATAAGGGTCTAGTTTTAGTTTGTTACAGGTGTTGACCCAGTTTTGCCAGCACCACTTGTTGAAGAGGCTGTCTTTGTTCCAACCTATATTTTTACCTTCTTTGTCAACGATTAGGTAGCTGTAGGTCTGTGGGTTCATTTCTGGGTCTTCAGTTCTGTTCCATTGGTCCTCAGGCCTGTTCTTGTGCCAGCACAAAGCTGTTTTTATTACTATAGCTTTGTAGTACAATTTAAAGTTCGGTATTGGTATTCCTCCTGCACTGTTCTTTCTACGTAGGATTGTTTGTGCTATTCGGGTTTTTTTTTTTTTTTATTGCTCCATATGAATTTCTGAATTGCTGCCTCTATTTCACTGAAGAATGATGTTGGGATATTCTTATGAAAAGATAACTACTCAGCAAAGAGAGATTAGAGACAGCACCCAGAACCAAATTAATGAAATAAGGAAGTCCATACAGGACCTAAGAGAGAGTTACAGCAGAGACAGGGAAGCCATCAACAAATATCAATCTGAAGGTAAGGAGATAAGAAACTAGTTGTAAGTTTGGGGAGTAGACTGGATGATGCGGAAGGTTGAATCTCAGGAATTGAGGACAGCTTAGACATTATGGAGAAAAAACAATACAAAATCAATACAAAAAGCAAGACAGATCACTTCAGGAGCTTCAAGACACAACCAGGAAGCCCAATATAAGGCTAATAGGTATTGAAGAAAACCTGGAGAAAGAAGTCAATGGAATAGGCAATTTATTTAACAGACTATTAGCTGAGAACATCCCAAACATCCAGAAGGACAGGCCTGTGGGAGAATGATTCTCTGACCTGTGCTGACCTTATTAGCACACTAAAAGGCCAATGGGGGCCCACCTCCATGAAGGAATTTCCTGTGTTTGATGTTTGAAAGAAACCCTTTGGTCATGAGACTTTCCTCCCCTGATTAGAGAATTTCTGGGGAGTCTTGTTTACCTAACTGCTCTGGGAAGGGTTTTTACAGTATGTAGCAAAGTTTATTGTTAAGATAGTTAGCATAAGGGTAAACAGTAGCTAGGGGATAGTTGTAGCCTTGCTTTGACCAGTCTGATCCTTTGATGTATTGGTAAATGTAGCCATGCTTTGATATGTACATCTTTCTGTTTGAACTTTACTCTTGAAGTGATAAACTGATGCCTTATGACCCACACTGATGTCTTATGACCCTATTCCTAAAACAGTATATAAGTCCTGGCCCTTCTGAAAATAAATGTGCATTGGTTCATTCTCCTTTGCATCACCTGTGTCCTGATTTTTGTCATTTCAGTTCCTGGGTTCAAGCCCCCACGAGGGCTGCAACACAGGCCCATCCAGATACAAGAAGCGTTTAGGACCCCAGATAGACCAGACCAGAGCAGGACTTCCCATCAACATATTGTAATTAAAACATGATCAATAGAGGCCAAAGAATCCTTAAAGCTGCTAGGGAAAAGAGAACAATCATATATAAAGGAAAACCAATCAGAATTACCCCAGATTTCTCAGCGGAGACCATGAAAGCAAGGAGCATTTGCTATATCCTAAAGAAAAATAACTTCCAAGCAAGAATTCTGTATCTAGCTAAACTCTCATTCATAGCCGAAGGTCAAATAAAGGTCTTCCATAGCAAGGAAAAATTGAACCAATGTATCTCCACCAAACCAGCATTACATAATGTCCTCAAAGATGTCCTCCACATTGAAAACCACCAAGACAAGAATCCAGACAGGAAAAGCATCCCTAAATAAAGCTCCAGATTAGTAAAGCAAAAAGGGAAGACACAGGGAGAGAGCCCAGGACCCCAATGCCCCCGCAAAAGGCATGACAATTATGTGCCAATAAGTTTGGCAATAACTTCTTAGATGAAATCATTTAACTCCTTGAACCTTAATTGGCCAAGTGTTATAAAGGGCTGAAGACTTGATGGTTAAAAGAAGAGTAAACAGTGGTGATGAATATACTCAAGTAAAATTACTTGACAGTGTTCATTTGAATAAGCTTAAATTCAAGCCATTATAATTACTTTCAAATTTAAATATTAGTTGTCTTGCTTTAAAAAAAAAACAAAACAAAAAACCAGAGCTGGATGCTGGTGGCTCACATCTGTAATCCTAGCTACTTAGGATGCTGAGATCTGAGCATTGTGATTCAAAGCCAGCCTGGGCAGACTTCATTTCCAATTAACCACCAGAAAACTGGAAGTGGAGCTGTGGCTCAAAGTGGTAGAGTAAAAGCCTTAAGCAAAAGTGCTCAGGGACAGTGCACAGGCCCTGAGTTCAAGCCCCACCCCACCAAAACAACAACAACAACAACAATAAACAGAATTCCACCCATAAAAGCAAAAGCACTCATGTCTTAAAAGTCTCACTTCCCAGAACTGTTACAACACAATTTAATTTCTACATCAGCTTTGGAGGGGATAAACTCTCAAACCATATCAGTAAGCATCCCAAGGAAGTTTTACTATAAAAACATTATAAGACACACACCCTATATCACCCACGTTTGTGGATCATAAACTTATTTTGCTAATATTTGAGTTTCTGGAAAAGTGACTCTGGGTAAATGAACCATCAGGAAATGCTTGGACTTTTTAAAAAAAGAAAATAAAAACAAAATTAGAGTATTGTAATCATTTCCCTTTCTTTCTTTCTTTCTTTCTTTCTTTCTTTCTTTCTTTCTTTCTTTCTTTCTTTCTTTCTTTCTCTTTCTTTTTCTTTCTCTCTCTCTTTCTCTCTTTCTTTCTCTCTTTCTTTTTCTCTTTCTTTCTTATCACTTGAACTACAGCTCTACTTTCAGATTTTTGTGATTCATTAGAGATAAGAGTCTGTTTGAGGTAGCTTTGAACCATGATCCTCAGATTTCAGCTTTCTGAGTAGCTAGGATTGTAGGTGTGTGAGACACTAGCCCCCAGCTTGTCATTCTGTTTTTAAGGGACACTATCAAGGTGGCTTAAATTAATTCTTAGGTTTATTTGTTGGGATTTTTAATTCAGGTTTGCTTGACTTAAAGAAAACTACATTGTCAAAATTTGAAAAATGAACAATTTTCTGAGTTCACAAATTGTTAAGAAAACATTGAAATACATTTTGGGTTTCAAAGACTATTTGAGATTCTGTTGTAACAGGGCAAGATCAATCCTTTTCTCTTCCTTTCCCCCTCTTGCACTACATAAGCATTCAAGACACCATCTTGGAGCTAGAATGACCAAACCTCTATGCCTTGGTGTCTCAATATCCCAGCCAACAGAACTGGAAGCCAATACATTTCTGTCCATTATAAATTACCTAAACTGTGATGTTTTGATATGGCCACCAAAACATACTAAGACACTTCCTTAGAGCCTGTGACTCTTGGCTTTTGCAACAATATGGTTAAGTTTCTCCTTATCTGCTTTAGCATTCCATAAGAGACTTGACATAACATAGAGTTTACAGGTATGTATACATAGGTGTAGGTCAAATTGTGGTCGTGCGGTTGTGTTTTGGCCAGCTAGAGACATAGTTTAATCTCGTGGGAGTCTCCTCCTATGGAAGGGGGGGGCAGGTGCCTACCACATAGAACTGTAGAGAGAATGATGAGGCTGTGAATTCTGGACCTTGTATGTAATAAGCAAGATGGTAATCACCGAGTGGAGAGCTGGAAGAAGCAGCCACTCTGATTCTAACAGTAAGTCCTGACTATTTTTAGCCACATAGCGAGAAGATACCATCTGCTTAGGTAATCTGTTCTAGAATTTTCATTGGATCTATCAAGTAGTCTTAATTTGTAAAATTTATCTTTTAGCCCATTCTGAAAATCTGGGTATTAGCCAGTCTCTCCAATTTTCCAGAATTCCCTAATTCCTAAATTTCTGGAATACCACCAGAAATCACCCATTTGCAATTGCCCGTCATTCCATTAGTTCTGGTAAGAAGTTGTCATTAGCCCAAAAACCTAGTACTAAAGTGACAGAATGATATCTAATTCTTTCCTCTATTCAAGTCTTTGCTCTTCTCTCTGGTCTGGGCTCATCTCAGATAATTTCCCTTCATGAACAACCTCACATTGAGTAGGCTAACTTTCAGCTTTGAATGTTACAATCCTTTCCTTGCTTTTATTCTAAGCTCTCTCCCAGAAAAAAAATATTATTTTTGATGCTCTTAGCATATTTCATGGTTTTCTTCTAAGCATCTTGATAGTCTACTGACAAGCTGGCTCAATTATACTTGAGTTTGATATTGCACACTTCTCTTGAACATGCTTATTTTTTCAGAAGCTTAACTCATTCAGGAGCTGACTTCCTATGCAGCCACATAGGATTCTCTTTTATTTTTATTTTAGTTTTACTTTTTGCTGTGCTGGCGATGGAACCCTGGGCCTCACACAAGTTAAACAGGTGCTCTACTCTACCACGTGTGCTGTACCTTCAGCCCTTTGGCTCTTGCTTTCGGTTTGGAGAAAGTTGTTACCTTTAATTGAGCTCACAATACTCATTCCTTTGCTGCTTGAACAACTGGGATTGTAGGAATGCCCTACAATGCCCAACTTACACAGGGTTCTTTAGAGGCCTCTTCCTTTTCACATTAATTTAGCTTTGATTATGGTATAAGAATTTTAATACTGGAATACCAAAATTGAGAGACACAGCGTAAAAAAAGACAAACAACTACAAAAGCAATACTTGCAAACTGTTTGGTGTAAGTGAACTGAACACCTCAGGGGGGGGAAGGGAAAGGGGGAGGAGGGAGGGGGGTATGAGGGACAAGGTAACAAACAGTACAAGAAATGTATCCAATGCCTAATGTATGAAACTGTAACCTCTCTGTACATCAGTTTGATAATAAAAATTTGAAAAAAAGAGAATTAAAAAAAAAAAAAAAGGGAAGACACAGCCCCTACAAAGAAAGATACGATGAAAGGAACAAGCAATCACCTCTTAATCCTAACTTGCAATATTAATAGACTTAACTCTCCAATTAAATGATATAGATTGACAAATTTACATTTTATTAATAAAATTTCATTAACATTTTATTAACTAAACCATGAAATATAATGTTTGAATAGATAATACTTACCTTCCTATATCGACATGTTTTTTGTATGTGTGTTAAGGGCTTGAACTCAGAGCCTTGGCACTGTCTCTGAGCTTTTTGTCTGCTCAAGACTATTGCTCAACCACCTGAGCCACAGTTCCACTTCTAGTTTTTGGCAGGTTCATTAGAGGTAAGAATCTCAGGACTTTCCTGCCCAGCTGGCTTCAAAGAGTGATCCTCAGATCTAAGCCTCTTGAGTAGCTAGGATTACAGGTGTGAGCCCCCAACACTTGGTGTGATCTACATTTTGGAGGACATATTATCTAACAAATGTGAAGGATATACATTAACTCTTCCCACGCCATCCCCCTTTTTTCTGATCCTGAGGCTTGAATGTAGGACCTGAGTTTTGTTCCTTGCTCAAGGCTAGCACACAACCACTTGAGCCACAGTTCCACATCATGAGGGTTCAGTTGATACAAATAGACACTCATTTGGAGAAGCAGACTTGCCAGAATGAACTGAAATGTGCATAGGATTGTTAATTTACATGTGAAATGAAATTGTGTCATTTTTAGGTAAGTGGATGGAACTGGAGATCATGTTCAGCAAGATAAATCTAGGTAAAAAGCCAAATATGGAATGTTTTAGCTCATTTGCAGTATCTAGGCCCAAAGACTTAAAGATAAACATATACATACACAACTCTCAAACAATCAATAGCCAATTAACAATGGTCAAAGGAGCTTAGTATATACTTAGTATATCAGAAGTACAAATGGTTAATAAATACATGAAGAAATGCTCAATATGTCTGGCCAAAAAGAAATGCAAATCACAATTACATTGAGATTCCATCTCACTCCAAGTAAAAAGGCCATTTTCAAGAAAACAACAACAACTGCTGGCAAGGATTTGGAACAGTTGTACACTATTGATGAAAATAGGCAATAGTACAAACACCATTGCAACGTCTACTCATTTCCATAGTGTATTTCCTATGGAAGTCAGTATAGAGGTTCCTTCAAAACCTGAAAACAGAGCTGCCCTACCACATAGTGATCCCATTCTTGAGAATTAATCTGAAGGAATGTAGATCAGTATATAAGAGATGTACCTGCATCAATGGACACTGTGTTAATTGTACTATCGACAATAACCAAGGTGTGGAAACAGCCTAGTTCACTGCAACTGATGAATGGATCAAGAAAATATGACATATGTACAAAATATGTTATTATTCAACCATAAAAATGAAACTCTGTAATTTACAGGAAAATAGGTAGATCTGGAAACCATCATATTAGTGAAGAAAGCCAGAAAGGCAAAGGTCACACATTTTCTCTTGTATGTAAAAGCTAGATCTGAAGGAAGTTACACATAAATGTTACACACACACATAGACACACACACACTCTTACACACATACACCCCCCCACATCCATAAAACCAACCTGATTAAAACATGATACATTCATGTGTGAGATAGTACAGTAAAGCCCTTTTGGACAATATGCATTTTAGCAAAAATGAATATTATGAAGTTGAAATGTGCTGGTCTGGCTTATAGGTACTAGTGGGAAGCTGTGCATTAACAGAGATGAAAGAGGGTGAATATGGTCAAAATACTTTATATATATATATACATATCAAAATTGAATAATAAAATTTGATAAAACTTTTTGGAAGGACAAGTGGGGAGAAGAAAGAATGGTGGGGGGGTGACTAAGCACAAGATGCATTGCACACATATACATGGACATGTTAAAATGAAACCTTGTTGCACAACTAATTGATGTTTCTATATAGTATATATATGCATATATAGTCTCTTTATATGGAAATATGCATACATACGTATATATGTCCTATATATAGAACACATATGCATATAGGATATACACACATATGTAGCATCATTCTCCCTCCCTCTTTCTTTCTCTGTAAGATCTAAGACCTCTTTGTAGAGAGAGAGAAGGAGAGAGAAATAGAAGGAAGAAGGCAGGGAGAGAGATGGGACATGAAGTTAACTGTGGGATTGTTTGAGAATTGCTGAGGTGGGAGGAAGACAGGAAAATAAAAAGAACAAAGAAGAAATAATATTGAAGTGCATTTTGTCCATGTATATGACGGTGGCACAAAAGAAATGCATTGAAAGCTATTGACAATAAGAAGGTAAGGGGGCTGGGGATATAGCCTAGTGGCAAGAGTGCCTGCCTCGGATACACGAGGCCCTAGGTTCGACTCCCCAGCACCACATATACAGAAAAACGGCCAGAAGCGGCGCTGTGGCTCAAGTGGCAGAGTGCTAGCCTTGAGCGGGAAGAAGCCAGGGACAGTGCTCAGGCCTTGAGTCCAAGGCCCAGGACTGGCAAAAAAAAAAAAAAAAAAAAAAAGAAGGTAAGGGATACTGAGAATCAGAGAGAATTAGGTGATGTTAATCTGAGAACATTATAATACATGTATGTGTGAGTTATCACATAAAATCCCAGTGTACACTTAATATATATTGAAGGAAAAACTCAGAAAATTAAAAACATGCCTTGTTTAGAGGTGAATACCAATAGAAAGGGATGTGTAGTGAACAAGGTAAAGAGGGTTGAAGTATTTTATATGCATGTGTGGGAAAGAACAATGACAGCTGTTCAAATTCTTTTAGGAAATGGAGCTCTCAAAAAGAGAAAAATATAGCTCTCACAATATAGAATATACCAGAAGAAAGAATTTCCTTTGTCATCGTGGTGGTTAACCTAGATGCTAATGGATATTTACTTGTAGAAGTAGACCTGTCAGCATGAACTGAAGTGAGTACGCAGTTGTGATATGAACATGTGCATGTTTCAGGACACAGAAAGATCACCTGGCTTTGAAAGGCTTTCTCCCATCCTGGGGTTGTTGGATCCTCTTCCATGTGGCCTTCACATCCTTGTTTCTCAGGATGTTGATGAATGGGTTGAGAAATGGAGTGATGACACAGTAGAATAAAGACAGGAACTTGGCCTGAGTGCTGCTGGCAGGAGGCTGGAGGTGCATGTAGATGCCTGGCCCTAAGTACATGGTGACAACCACCAGGTGGGAGCTGCAGGTGCTGAGTGCCTTGTATCTTCCCTCCACTGAAGGTAACTTTAGCACAGTCATGGCAATCAGAGTGTAGGAGATGAGAACCCTCAGGGGGGCCATCATTCCAAAAGGGATAGCACCAAAGATCCAGGGGAGGTCATTAGCAGTAGTGTCACCACAGGCCAGCTTAATCAGAGCAGGTACCTCACAGAAGAAGTGGTCCAGGGTGTGATGTTCACAAAGGGGAAGGTAGAGGGTGAGTGTGGACTGTATCAGGGAATTAGCCAGGCCACTGGCCCAGGATACAGCTTCCAGCCACACACATGCCCAGAATGTAGGGAGAGACTGTATCTGAGAGGATGGCAGATTGCCACATTGTAATTAAAGGCCATTATTGCTAATAGGACACATTCTGCACAACCTGTCCAGGTGAAAATGTGGAACTATATGATGCAGCCCCACGAGGAAATGGTCTTCTCTGGGGTCCAGAGGTTGGCCAGAAGTTGTGGCACAGTCGTGCAGGTGATATAGAGGGCAAGCAGATAGAGATTGTTCAGCAAGAAGTACATGGGTGTCTGGAGTCTGGGCTCCATCATGAACAGAAGGATGGTGAGGCTGTTCCCCATGAGGATGAGAATGTGGGAGACCAGGATTATGGCAAAAATGGGGATCTGCAGCTATGGATGTTCTGAGGACAACAGAAAACTCACATTTTCTCGTTCCATGACCTTCTGCTTTACACACATACAAACATATATGTATATATATATACACATATGAGTATATACATACAACCATACATACATATAGATTACTTTAAGGGAAGAGATAAAGCTTGAAGATAAATGGAGCTCTTCTATTTCCACAAGTCTATGACAATGTCCTCAAGCCTCCCACTCTATTGATGGAATAATTCCCTTAATATAATTCTTAAATATTGAGCAATTCTCTCTCATAATACCCTATGCTCTGCTTTGAAGTAGGGATAAAGTTAGTGCTGGGATATCCTAAACATAATGAGTAATCTCTAAACATTTCAGTCAAATCAAATAATTTTTATTTTATTTTATTTTTTTTGGGGGGGGGGCAGTCCTGGGCCATGAACTCAGGGCCTGAGCACTGTCCCTGGCTTCTTTTTGCTCAAGGCTACCACTCTGCCACTTGAGCCACAGCGCCACTTCTGGCCATTTTCTGTATATGTGGTGCTGAGGAATTGAACCCAGGGCCTCATGTATACGAGGCAAGTACTCTTGCCACTAGGCCATATTCCCAGCCCCTCAAATAATTTTTTAAAAATGATGCTCTCTTCCTTTAGCTAAAAAAATAAAAATGATGCCCCCCTTGGTCTCTCTTTCTTCTCTGTTCTTACTCTCTTTAAAATTTCCCTCTTACCACCATTTTTTTCAACCATTACTAATTTTTGCAACTTTGATTTTTTAATACTTTTTACTTATAACTTTTTTCTGAATATAACTTTTTTCATATGTAAGTCAGTGAATATATTTCTTGTTCAACTTGTTACCTCCTCCCTCATTTTCCCCCTGCCTCTCCCTCCCCCTTTCTCCCCCCCCCCCCGAGTTGTACTGTTGGTTTATACCAAATGTTTTTTTAAGTATTGCTTTTGAAATCATTTGTCTTTTTATCCTTTGTCTCTCGATTTTGATATTCCTTTTCCCTTCCCTAGTTCTAATACACGTATATACAGTGTCCAGGGTATTCAGATGAGATGCAGTGATAGCGGGTGTATAACCACAGGAAGGGAATATGAGAGAAACAAACAAAAAAGGTACATTTTTATCTTCTCTTCCAAGCTGAAAGATAAAACTAAACTACTCTTATGTCACATAAAGAGATCATGCTGTCCTTTTTGCTAGTATATCTCTTCCAGGAAAATTATTAGGGGAATTCCCAATCAGTGTTTTTTTCCTCAGTCTAGTTGGATTAAGGATGTAAGAGGCTCAAATAGCAGATTTTGGTTTGAGAATGCTCAAGTAGCTACATAGTTATGCACTTTTTCTTCTTGAAAGAGGCCACTAAATGAGACTCAACTTAGAGCCTTGCAATTACACTCAGTTATTATAATAATAAAATGTACAGGCTTAAAATCAAATTTAACTTGTTTCTGTGTTGTTATTTAAGTATACAGATTACTTGTATTGTGTATCTGTATTGTTCTCCATCACTACCATTCAACTTTAGGATCGTTTTTAGGCTAGTACTGGGGCTTGAACTCAGGGCCTGAGCACTGTCCTGGCTTCTTTTTGCTCAAGGCTAGCACTCTACTACTTGAGCCACAGTGCCACTTCTAGCCTTTTTTGTTTATGTGGTGCTGAGGAATCGAACCTGGTGCTTCATGCATGCCAAGCAAGCATTCTACTGCTAAGCCACATTCCCAGCCCTACAATCTTTTTTTTTTTTTTTTTTTTTTTTTTTTTTTGCCAGTCCTGGGGCTTGGACTCAGGGCCTGAGCACTGTCCCTGGCTTCTTTTTGCTTAAGGATAGTACTCTGCCACTTGAGCCACAGCGCCACTTCTGGCCATTTTCTGTATATGTTGTGCTGGGGAATTGGATTCAGGGCTTCATGTACACGAGGCAAGCACTCTTGCCACTAGGCCATATCCCCAGCCCCTCTTAGAATATTTTTATCTGTCAGTGTAAGTAGTTGTAGTAAACAATACCTCCTTGTTCATCCTTTCATCTCTAGCCCTAGGTGCTGTCACCTATCATTTCACTTATTTTTTTTCAAAAATGTCTTTCTGTAATTTATTTATTAAAACAAATCTCTAAAACCTTGGGGGAGGGGTATTGATATTCAGACAAAAATAAGTAGCATACAGAAGATGGGTGAAAGGGAGCTGGGCTTTTCTCACCTTTTACAAGGAACCATTTATACTTTATAACACTACATAAATCCCTACAAGTAGTGAGCTCTTGCAAGTGTTCAAACTAACTCATCAAATCTCTGCAGAGAAAATGCTTGACATTAGTGATAGATATATCCCGAGACCTTTGCAATCATCACATTCTATAATACCCCAGAGGAACTCATTTTTACTAGAGAAATTCAATAAATTATGACAGGAGCAAGCAATAAACTTTGGGAGGTCAGCTGGGCTTCATGACTAACCACACATAAAATTCAAACCCAAAATTCAAGCTCAGTGATGTGGGGAAGGCCTACCCTAACAGGGACCTCACAAAGCCTGACCATGAAACCCAGGCAGCAAGTTACACTTCCCTAGTGTCCAGACATAGCTACTTGGGGTTTGGATCTCATTAGCATTAAGCAGAGACGAGACAAACAGTAATATTTGTTGGGTTCACTAGAGAGAATGATAGTTTAAGCAACATACAGTTTGCAATTTAATTTTATGTATGGTTTGGTATTCCAAAAATATCCCAGGAAAAGATAAGATGCATCCTTTAAGGATAATGTGTGTGTGTGTGTGTGTGTGTGTGTGTGTGTGTGTGTGTGTGTGTATGTGTGTATTGGTACGAGGGGGTTGAACTCCTATTTCCCATTTTTTTTGAGTTACAAATAATTTTTTTTTTTTTTGGGCCAGTCCTGGGGCTTCGACTCAGGGCCTGAGCACTGTCCCTGGCTTCTTTTTGCTCAAGGCTAGCACTCTGCCACTTGAGCCACAGCACCACTTCTGGCCGTTTTCTGTATATGTGGTTCTGGGGAATTGAACCCAGGGCCTCATGTATATGAGGCAAGCACTCTTGCCACTAGGCCATATCCCCAGCCTTACAAATAAATTTTTTATTCAAATTCCAAGGGGAAGAAATTTTATGTTGGAAATCTTTTTACTGGGCACTACTGGTAGAAAACATTTATTAAATAGCCACTATCAGTGAAGTACCCCAATTTATTTCAGAACCAAACTAATAATGACTAATGCCTATTAGCCCAAATATGACAAATTTCAGATTCATAATTTACTTGAATGTGATTCCATCCTGTTTACTAACTCAAATAAAACTTCATATCATTGGGCCTGGGGGTTGGAGAAATGAAGAGCTGTGAATGAAGATGCATTACATTGTCCTATTGCTTGAGGTTTCTTTTTCTCCTGGAAATAAAAGATACCCTCACCCCAAGGTCTCTATTGCACTTTTATTTTAATGTAGTACTTAGGACAATTGTCCCAAGGGCAGATATTTTTCAATTTAGCCAAATTGTAACAAAACAAGAAATGAAACAGCATTTGGGATTTCAGTTTTTCACTCTTATCATCAAGACTCACTGCCTCTCATCATCAATATTTATTGAGCATTTGCAGTGTACTAGGCACAATAGAACATACAGAAAACATTGTCCCTGCTCTGGAGGAGCATACATTCTAAAAGAAAAAAAATACACCTCTTTTAAAATGGCATTTAAAAATTGTCAGAGTGATGTACAGAGGGGTTACAGTTACATACATAAGGCAGTGAATACATTTCTTATCAAACTTGTTACCTCCTTCCTGGTTTTTCTCCCACCTTCCCTCCTCCCCATTTCCTTCCCTCCCAGTTGTACAGTTGGTTTAAGTATTAAGCACTAAGTTGCACTGGTTTGCTTTTTACCCTTTGTCTCTCCATTTTGATATTCACTTTCCCTTCCCTAGTTCAGATAAACCAAAAATCAGTTACAGTGACATCAGGGGTAAAACCATGGAGAAGAAGGACAAAACAAAAAGGCATAATTTCACATGGTACATTGAAATTAACAACGATGATAAACTACTTGTTTCCATAATTTGGAGTTCATTATGTTAAGCATCATCTTATGTGTTCATATGTACTTAGGTATGGAGATATTGTGATCTTCTGCTAGGGCTATCCTAGACATATACTAATTATTCCCAGTGAGGGAAACCATAGAATCTTTTTCTTTGAGTCTAGCTCACTTCAGTTAGTATGATTTTTTTTCCCAAGAATGGCAATGCCATTCTTTCTGATGAAAGCATAGAATTACATTGTGTGTGTACCACATTTTCTTTTTTTTCTGAATAATTATTTATTGTCAAAGTGATATACAGAGGGGTTACAGTTTCATATGTAAGGCAGTGGGTACATTTTTTGTATACTTTGTTACCTCCTCCCTCATTTCCCCTCTCTCCTTCCCCCTCCCCCAACAAGAGTTGTTCAGTTGGTTTACACCAAATGGTTTTGTAATATTGCTTTTGGAGTCGTTTGTCTTTTTATCCTTTGTCTCTCGATTTTGATGTTCCCTTTCCCTTCCATAGTTCTAACACAAGTATATACAGTATCCAGGGTACTCAGATGAGATATCGTGATAGCATGGGGACAACCACAGGAAGGGGATACAGGAGGAACAACAACAACAAAAAGCTACAGTTTCACATGGCATGTTGAAAATAATTACAACAGTGATATAACATTTGTTTCCATAACCTGGAGTTCATTTCACTTAGCATCATCTTATGTGTTCGTAAGGGCATAGCTATTAGGCTCTTGTGATCCTCTGCTGTGACTAGCCTAAACCTGTACTACTTATTCCCTATGAGGGAAATCATTGAGTCCATGTTTCTTTGGGTCTGGATCACTTCATTTAGTATATTTTTTTCCAAGTCCTTCCATTTCCTTATGAATGAGCAATGTCATTCTTTCTGATGGAGTCATAAAATTCCATTGTGTATATGTACCACATTTTCCTGATCCACTTGTCTACTGAGGGGCATCTAGGTTGGTTCCATACTTTAGCAATGACAAATGTGCTGTGATGAACATTGTTGTGCTGGTGGCTTTAGTGTGTTCTTGTTTGTAATATTTTGGGTAGATGCCCAAGAGTGAGGCTGCTGGACCATAGGCCTCTATATTTAGCCTTCTGAGGAATCTTCATATCACTTTCCAGAGTGGTTGAATGAGTTTACATTCCCAACAGTGTAGTAGGGTTCCCTTTTGGCCACATCCCCTCCAGCATTTGTTAGTGTTAGTTTTCTTGATAATGGACATTCTTACTGGGGTGAAGTGAAATCTCAATGTTGTTTTGATTTGCATTTCTTTTATGGCCACTGATGTAGAGCACTTCTTCATTTGTCTCTTGGACATTCTCATTTCCTCTCCAGAGAAGTCTCTTTTTAGGTCTTTAGCGCACTTGTTGAGGGGGCTCTTGGTTTTTGAGGATTTGTTTTTGAGGAATTTAGTTTTTTACTTCTGCATATCTTTTGGATATGAGGCCTTTATCTGTTGTATGTCCGGTAAACATCTTCTCCAAATCTGTGAGCTTTCTGTTTATCTTGCAAGCTATATTCTTTGCCCTGCAGGAGCTCTGCAGTTTGATGCAGCCCCATTTGTCCAACATTTCTTTGATTTGTTGCATTTCTGGGCCTTTGTTAAGGAAGTTTTGTCCTGTGCCAAGGAGCCCAAGTGTTTCTCCTATTCCTTCTTGTAGCTTTTTCAGTGTATCTAGCAAATCTGACCAAAAAACCAAGACCTCACACCCAAGTAAAAAAGATCAGAGATGAAACAGGTAACATCACCATAGAAACAACCAAGATTCAGAACACAATAAAGGGATATTTTGCAAACTTTTATGCCAACAAATTTGAGAACCTGGAGGAAATGGAAGAACTCCTAGCAAAAATTGATATGCCCAAACTTAACCATGAAGATTTATACCTCCTATTTTTTTTTTTTTTTGCCAGTCCTGGGCCTTAGACTCAGGGCCTGAGCACTGTCCCTGGCTTCTTTTTGCTCAAGGCTAGCCTTCTGTCACTTGCGCCACAGTGCCACTTCTGGCCACTTCTGGCTGTGATGTGGTGCTGGGGAATCAAACCCAGGGCTTCATGTATATGAGGCAAGCACTCTTGCCACTAGGCCATATTCCCAGCCCAATTTAAGCCTTCTAAACAGACCCATATCTGGCATTGAAATAGAAATTGCAATAAGAGATTTCCCATCCAAGAAAATCCCAGGTCCAGATGGATTCACAATAGAATTCTACAAGGAATTCAAGACAGAACTCACATCAGTATTTCTCAAACTCTTCAATGAACTTGAAAGTGAAAGTTTGCTACCAAACACATTCTATGATGCTAGTATAACCCTTATCCCCAAACCATGCAGGGACTCATCAAGGAAAGAGAACTATAGACCGATTTCCCTGACGAACATTGATGCAAAAATTCTCAACATAATTCTGGCCAATCGACTTCAACAGGTCATCCAAAAAATCATACATTATGATCAAACTGGATTCATTCCCCGTATGCAAAGCTGATTCAATATACACAAGTTAA
Source organism: Perognathus longimembris pacificus (assembly GCF_023159225.1). Lineage (NCBI taxonomy): Eukaryota > Metazoa > Chordata > Mammalia > Rodentia > Heteromyidae > Perognathus > Perognathus longimembris. The sequence goes on from NC_063171.1 coordinate 7,135,807, forward strand.
TCAATATAAACCACCACAACAGAAGCAAGGTCAAGAATCACATGATTAATTAGTACAAGAAATGTACCCAAGGCCTAACATATGAAAATGTAACCTCTCTGTACATCACTTTAACAATAAATAGAACAAAAAAGAATCACATGATTATTTCATGAGATGCAGAAAAGGCATTTTGATAAAATTCAGCACCAATTTGTGATAAAAGCTTTGGAGAAACTAGGATTCTAGGGAACATTCCTGAATATAATTAAGGCTGTCTATGACAAACTCACAGCAAACACTACTCTTAATGGGGAAAAGTAAAAGCCATTTCCTCTAAAATCAGAAGCAAGACAAGGTTGTCTGCTCTCTCCTCTCTTCAACATAGTACTAGAATTCCTAGCCAGAGCAATAAGGCAAGAGGAAGACATAAAGCGGATCCAAATAGGAAAAGATGAAGTTAAACTCTCTCTCTTTGCAGACAACACGATCCTGTATCTAGAGAACCCCATAGACTCTACTCCCAAGTTACTTGAGCTGATCCAAAACTTGGGCAGAGTAGCAGGATATAAAATAAAAAGTCAATGACTTTTCTATATGCAAATGACCTGAAGACTGAGGCTGAAATCAAGAAAGCAACTCCTTTTGCAATAGCCTCAAAAAGCATAAAATACCTAGGAATAACCTTAACCAAAGAAGTGAAAGACCTCTATGATGAGAACTTTAAAAACATGAAAAATGAAATTAAAGCAGAACTAAGGAAATGGAAAAACCTCCCATGCTCCTGGATTGGGAGGATTAACATTGTCAAAATAGCAATATTGCCAAAAGCTATCCACAGATTCAATGCAATATCCATTAATATTTCAACACCATTTTTTAATGAAATAGAGCAAGCAACTCAGAAATTCATATGGAACAATAAAAGACCCCGAATACCAAAAACAATCCTAAGTAGAAAGAACAGTGCTGGAGGAATTACAATACCAAACTTCAAGCTGTATTACAAAGCTATAGTAATAAAAAAAAGCTTGGTATTGGCACAGGAACAGGCCTGAAGACCAATGGAACAGAATTGAAGACCCAGAAATCAACTCGCAGAACTATGCCTACTTAATCTTTAATAAAGGAGCTAAAAAAATAGGATGGAAGAAAGACAGCCTCTTTAACAAATGGTGCTGGCAAAACTGATTCAACACCTGCAACAAACTAAAACTAGACCCTTATATATCACCCTGCACCAAAATCAATTCCAAATGGATCAAAGACCTCGAGGTAAAATAAAATGGCATTTTTGTTTGGTGTTTTCTGTAAAGTACTGAGGAAATATTCTGTAGGGTGAGCTTTGGATTTAACTTAGCCCCACCATTGTTTAGTTAACTATTTTTTTTTCCTTTGGCTAGTCCTGGGCGTGTACTCAGGGCCTGAGCACTGTCCTTGGCTTCTTTTTGCTCAAGGCTAACACTATGCCACTTGAGCCACAGCACCACTTCTGGACGTTTTCTATATATGTGGTGCTGGGGAATCGAACCCAGGGCTTCATGTATACGAGGCAAGCTCTCTTGCCACTGGGCCATATTCCCAGCCCCCCACCATTATTTAGAGAAGAAATATTTAAAGGCAAACAATAACAGACCATTGAGGATAGGGTTTAGGGGAGATACACAATACCATCAACTAAGGAGAGATGTGCTGCAGTAGAGGATGAGGGAAATAGTTTGTGGGATGCAAGCAAAGGCAGCAAGGGATCTTAGACATTGAGTGGAGCCAGAAAGATCATGTGGCCTTATCCCAAGTACATGGCCACCAAGGAGGAATGGTTGATGACAAGACAGAAGGCTAAAAAAAGGAAGGTAATGCTGTGCACCTGACAAACAGAATGTCCAAAATCGAAGGCAGGCTGTATCTAGAAATTCTCAAAAACTAGAAGTGATTTGAAGGCACAGAATTTACAGTTAATGCTACCCAATGTCATGATGGGCCAAGAACATTGTGTTTTCCTAAGTTAGAAATATTACTTTTTGAATCAATCTTCCCCTACCCCAAGGGAATAAAAAAGGAAAAAAAACACTTTTGTTTTTGGGTTGGCGGGAGAATGGTGAATATGGGACATGGTCGGTAGTTAGATCAGTATTTTTGTTGTTATGATGAACTTTGCACTTTAAGTTGGTAAAAGCCCATTAGCTACCAAAAGGGAATAAGGAAAAAAAAATTTGAATAATGTACAATTTTTGTAGAGAAGGTTCCAAACCAAAAGACTAATTTACATGAAAATCTGTAGAGAAGTAGTTGAACAGTCCATTCATAAAACTTTTATTCCACTTACATGAACTTAATACATGTGTTCTTAACAATTATGCTTGGATTGTTCATGAAAATTTCATAAGACATTAAACAAAGCCATTATCTCAGGTTATTTCCCTGTTAACTGTTTTTACAGCACATGCATGTTAGGCAAGTATCAAAAAAGCAAAAAAAGTCACAAAAGCAAAATAATCTTAAAAAGTTAAATAGATGGGTTTTTGTTTACTGTTGTGCTTGATAGACGTGAATAGTGAATACCAAGCAGTTCATTTTTACTGCATCTTTACTTTTACATTTGTTCTTAGGTTGCCTAAAAAACAAATAAAAATAAAATGTGTAGCAAAAATAATGAGAGCAAACAGCAGGTAATTTTACAAATAATGGAATGAGAACCGTTTCTGCCCTTATTCAGAGTTAATTGGGTCACAACTTTGTCCACAGAACACTTCTGGTGCTGTAGTCAAAAGTGTGCATATTGAGATAAGAGTCTTCCACAGAAATACATGATTCCAACATGCAATATCCATGGAATATCTTTTTGTACCACAGCCTTGCAAGGTTCCAAACCTTTAAAATATCCACAATAACTACACCTGTGACTGGGACCAATTTTCCCTTTTATTCCCCACCAGTACAAACCAATATGTAGGCAGTTTTCTTCGCTTAGACATGGAAGTAGTTTTAACGCTGGCCCTTGTGAAGTCATAATGTACCAAAAGTACTATGCCAAACATTTATAACTTGTATAAAAATTCCACATCCCCATATTGGCCACCTCAAGATGAAAACAGATAACTCCCTAAATGTTAACTGGCTCTACTCCCCTAATATTAAACATAAAACCACATGGGAAATATAGAAATTCAAATAGAAGTAACATAAACCTGTCATAAATTGTAAACAAAAACTATTTTTGAGACAGCCTGGATGACGAATGGTCTACTGTGTAAATTTTAGAATGAGGCAGACAAAAGTTGGAAGGCCAGTTAATTTTCTCCTCCTTCTCCTGCTTCTGCTTCATCTCCTTGGGTGTCCAATGTACAAAATGTCAAGTTGTCTCTCAGTAGCTGCATTATTAGTGTGCTGTCTTTGTACGACTGTTCACTTAATGTATCAAGTTCAGCAATGGCTTCATCGAAAGCTGTCTTTGCAAGAGAGCACACTTTCTCTGGGGAGTTGAGAATCTCATAATAGAACACTTAGAAGTTAAGGGCCAGACCTAATCTGATAGGATGCTTGGGTGGCATTTCCTTTTTGCTGATTTCAAAAGCGTCTTGGTATGCTTGTTGTGACTGATCCACAATACCTTTCTTGTCACCACCAGCAGCATCCTCAGCCAAGTAGCGGCAGTAGTCTCCCTTCATTTTCAAATAGAAGACTGCTCTCTGCTTGTGAAGCGTTAGGGATCAAGAACTTTTCCAAAGGAGACAGTATATCATTGCAGATATCTCAGCTCGGTCTTAATTTTCTCCCTGTATTCTCGGGCCATCTGCTGCTTTTCCTCAGCACCTTCTATCTTTTGCTCAATACTTGAAACACCTTCCAAGATGACCTATGGGCTCCTGCAACATTTTTGTAAGCAACCGAGAGAAGATTCTTTTCCTCATTAGATAATCCACCTCCTTGCTCAGTTACAGACTTCATGCAGGCTGCCATGCCATCATATTGCTCAGCCTGCTCACCCATTTTGGCCTGCTGCACTAGCTCATTTTTATCCATGACTGGATGTTCTGTGACCCGAGTGGGTGGCAGAGGACAGAAGGGGGTTCAGCGGTCTCTCCCATTTCACTTTTAATAATCATTTTACTCTTCATGATTCCAACTAGTCTCTACACTTCAGAGAAATAGAATCACACAATATTTGTTATTTTTTTATATTGCCTTCTTAACATTTAAATAATATCATCCAGACTCACTTATATTGTAGTATTTGTCAGGATGTCCAACTTTTACAAAGCCTGAGTAATATTGTATTCTGTGCATGTATTAAATCCTGTTTATATATTGACAATTACATATACATATCATACACACACACACACACACACACACACACACACACACACACACATAATTTTTGCCAGTCCCGGAGCTTTAACTCTACACCTTGCTTCCAACTCAATTCCTCAGGTTTCAGCCTCCCAAGTAGCCAGGATTATTGGTGCCTATCTATTTCTGTATTTTTTTATTGTGAATAATTCTACTACGAACTTGGGCATAAAAATAATTGAATTTCTGCCTTCAATTTTTTTTTGTCAGTTGTGGGGGCCTGAATTCATGGGGGTGGGCGCTGTCCCTGAACTTTTCACTCAAGGCTAGTGCTCTACGACTTTGAGCCACATCACCACTTCTGGTTTTCTGGTGGTTAATTGAGGCTAAAAGTTTCATGACTTTCCTGCCTGAGTTGGCTTTGAACCACAATTCTCAGATCCCTGCCTCCTGAGTAGCTAGGATAACAGGCTTGAGCCACCAGCTCCTGGAATGGCTTCAGATCGTTTCAGGGCATACACAGTAGTGTGTGTGTGTGTGTGTGTGTGTGTGTGTGTGTATGTATCCATCCATCCACCCATCCATCCAACCCTCCATCTGTCTGTCTGGTCATCTGCTTTTATCTATCTGTATCTAACATGATTCACAGCACTTTTGGGGAGTGCATTCTCATCTTTAGTGCACAAAGCTTCCCATTTTCCCACATTTGTGCCAACATTTTCTTTTGTACCCATGTTGGAGCTTGAAGTAAGGGCCTGGATATTATCCCTGAGCTTTTTTGCTCAATGCTAGTGCTCTACCACTTGAGCCCCATACGTACTTCTTGAATAGATGGTGATTGCCACAGCAGAGAAAACAAATTGTGAAAAATAAAACTGTGGATAAAGGGAAACTTACACATGAGCAAATTCAAAATATCAGTGGAGGCAAGACCTGAAAACAAACAAAAAATTTAGAAATAAAAAGAAAGTGACTAAAATAGTAACAAACAAACACTGCAGATCTTCAGGATCTGCAGAGCCTCCAGATCCTTGCTAGGAGTCTTCTGAGAGCTCCCTTCACATCCTTATTCCTCAAGGTATAGATAAAGGGATTCAGGGTGGGAGTGACTATGGAGTAGAAAAGAGAGATAAACTTGCCCTGCTCCTGGGAATATCTGGATGGGGGCTGCAGGTACATGTAGATGGCTGGTAGGTAGAAGAGAGAGACCACCACTAGGTGGGAAGAACAAGTCCCAAAGGCCTTGTGCCTTCCTTTGGAGGACTGAATCCTGAGCACAGCACGAGCAATGAAGCCATAGGAGAGAAGGATGAGAGCTAGGGGCACAAGCACAAAGAAGGCCACCAACCCTGCTAATGTTGTGTCATTCACAGTGGTGTCAGCACAAGACAACTTGATCATGGCTGGCACCTCACAAAAGAAGTTGTTTAGCACCTGTCGCCCACAGAAAGGCAACTGTACAGTCAGGACCACTTGAACAAGAGAGTTTCCAAAGCCACTGAGCCAGGCCACAGCTACCAGCTGCTGACAGAGAGAGCGATGCATGATAACTACATACCGGAGGGGCTTACAGATGGCCACATAGCGATCCAGGGCCATGACGGCCAAAATAATGCATTCAGTGCCTCCCAACCAGTGGAAAATTGCATACTGCACTGTGCAACCTCCATAGCTGATGGTCTTCTTGGAGCTGCCCAAGTTGAATAGTATCTGGGGGACGGTGGTGGTGGTATAGCAGAGGTCCAGGAAGGACAGGTGGCTGAGGAAGATGTACATGGGGCTGTGGAGTTGGGGGTCCAGGCGGGACACCAGCATGATGGAAATGTTTCCCAACATTGCCAGAACATAGGACACCAGGAGGACCACAAAAAGAGGGAGCTCAAGCCATGGCCGGTCAGAAACACCCACAAGGATGAAGTCTGTCAGGGTGTCCCACAAGGAGCTCTGGTTGTCACTTCTCATGCTGTGGCATCTTCTGGTAGCTGTGAAGAGGTTCAGACAAATAACTTCTGACCTACATAGTAAAATAATTTTCTGATGCCAGTGTCTTCCTTTTCTTATTTCCAACCCTGTCTCACCTTCCTTACCTGTGTTGAGACACTGGGGCATAGAGGAGTTGGAAGCAAAAGTGAGCACAGCAGTGTGTGATTCTTCATTTTTCCTTCTCTCTCTGATCTTAACTAAACCATTTAGTCTCTCAGAACTTCACTTTCTTCTGGTAAAATGAGGAAAACAAAACTTGGTTCAATACCAAAATCTTGCAGATGTTAAAAGTCTTTATATATGAAGCCCTGGGTTTGATTCCCCAGCACCACATATATAGAAAACGGCCAGAAGTGGCGCTGTGGCTCAAGGGGCAGAGTGCTAGCCTTGAGCAAAATAAATAAATAAATAAATAAATAAATAAATAAATAAATAAATAAATAGTGAGTGTTCACAGTGAAGGAAATGAGCAGCAACACATTTTGGAGATAGCAATAAATGGATCTAGACGTTCTGGCCTCTGGCCTAATCAATCTGGAGCATAAATCCTTTAAACGTTTTTCAGATTCACTGCTAGAAGTAAGAAGGGTTACTAATCAAAAAGGCAACTTAAAAATTAAGCTAGACTATCAAACTCATACATATATATGTGTGTATATGTATGTATATGGTATAAAGCAGTCCCTTTTAATACTGTCAGTGTGTTATTAAACAGTCATATCTTCATAGCATGTAGGTTTCTTATGGTACAAGCTGAACTTGTTGGTTTTAAGTGGGATGCATTAGGGAAAAAGAAAACCAGAACCATTTAAAAATAGAAACTTCAATTTACATGGTTGTAGAATATTTCTCTTCAGAGAAGGCAGTACACATGATTTTTCAAAAATCACAAATTTGGGGGCTGGGAATATGGCTTAGTGGCAAGAGTGCTTGCCTTGTATACATGAAGCCCTGGGTTCGATTCCTCAGCACCACATATATAGAAAATGGCCAGAAGTGGCACTGTGGCTCAAGTGGCAGACTGCTAGCTTTGAGCAAAAAGAAGCCAGGGACAGTGCTCAGGCCCTGAGTCCAAGCCCCAGGACTGGCAAAACAACAACAAAACAAAACAAAACAACAACAACAAAACAAATTTGAAGCAGGTTTTGATTGCTACTTCAATTATAGCCTGGAAGCAGCAATTTTTGCCCTTCCTTTGCTTCAAAAAAAGTATAAGAAAGGGTGATGAAATCTACATTAACCATTCTTGGATCTTCAGCAAATTCCGGATCAATGTAAAAAAAAACACTGGCATATCTACTTCCTCTTGGGGATTAAGCCTTTGTTCTTCAAAACAGAAGCACTGGGTTTTATTGAGATACTGCCCAGCTTCAACGGTACAACATTGTATGTAGAAATTCTAATTATTTGTTTGTCAGTAGGATTCTTAGCTTTATAAAATGCTAGTGCAGTCTCTCCTGGTACCATATATATTTGTTTGCTGAGGTCTGAAGTTCCATTGGAGATTGGCATGCACGTCTGCATTAAAGGTTACCTTAATGATCTGGTCCTTGACAGGCACCATGTTTTTAATATGGTCTGATGTATGCCCTGCTACTGCTGATCCACCAAGTCCTGTGGTCTTCTGTCTCCGTCCACCTTGGCCTAAGAAAAAGTTCTACCCCCTCCGCCGTCTTAGTCCTGGCTCCAGGGTGGCACCGGCTCCAGCCATAGAACACGACGCCACCCCATACCCCAGGCCAGAGCCCTCCCATAAGCCCCAGAAAGTGCCCTGCCTTGTCGGGGACCGGAGTCAAGTCTGAATTTCAGCTACTTAAAAAAATATAATTATTGTAGAGTTGATATACATAATACAGGTTATAGTTACATCAATCAGGAAATGAGTAATGAGTTCATTTGTTTTGAACCATATCTCCCCTTCCTTTGATTTCTCCTGGATTTTCCCTCCAGTCTTCACCCACAAGATATCCAGTTCATTTTCCACATAGTATCTAGTGAGTATCACTGTTGTATGTGTTCATCCTTGTCCCGTCCACCTTTTATGTGTCCTCCTTTGCCCTCACAAATACAAACAAACAAGACAAAAGGAAAAGAAAACAAAGACAGAAACAATGGTAACTAGACAATGTCTCCTGTTTCCTTTTCTTGGAGTTCATTTCATAGAATATTATTTTATATGATCATCAGCACATAGCTGTTGAGCCTTTGTCGACCATTTCTATGCATAAACTTCATTTCATCTCTTGACTTCAATCTGACCCCCACTTCTAATGACTTTCCTTAATAAGGTTCTGGAGCATAGTTTTTTGTTTTTATTTTTGATGCTGGTACTTGGGCTTCAATTTAAGGCCTGCATGGTGTCCTTCAGCTTTTTTCACTGAGGGCTGGCACTCTACCATTTGAGCCACATATCTACTTCTGGCTTTTTGGTGGTTAATTGGAGAGAAGAGTCTCACAGACTTTCTTTCCTGGGCTGGCTTCAAATTTCAACCTTCTGAGTAGTTAGGATTACAGGCATGAGCCATCAGCATCTGGGTTGGAGTGTGTGTGTGTGTGTGTGTGTGTGTGTGTGTGTGTGTGTGTGTGTGCTCCTTTCTTCTTTCCTTTTCTTCTATTATATGTGGGAATTTCATTGTTACTTTTCCAGAATCATTTACACTATATTCTAATTAATCTCATGATATCACTCTTTGTCCCCTTCCTTCTTTGGAAAAAAATTCAGCAGATTTTATTTTTCCATGTTCATAGTTGTAAATAATTTATTTTGACAGTGTTTCTTCTTTCTCCTTGTTAGACCAATGCCTTCCTGCTATTATCTAGTCAGTGATAGGATTTTTCTTTATTTGCCCCATCCCTTTATGGCCATTTTTATCATTGTTTTCTTTCAGTAGTATGAAAGTACATATTGTTTTCTTTAATGTTCCCAATACCATATTCTTGTGAAACAAGGGTTGTATTTTCCCACACCATTGTATCAAGAGTACTGAAAGATTAATTTTGCCAATGGAATTTTGTCTCTAACTAATCAGGATCTGTTTTAACACAGCAAGCTGTGACAGGCTTAGTACTTTTTTGTTTTATTTGTTGGTTCTATGCACTGCCCCTGAGTGTTTTGCTCAGTGCTGGTGTTCTATCACTTTGAGCCACAGCACCACTTCCAGTTTTCTGGTGGTTAGTTGGAGTTAAGTCTCACGGACTTTCCTGCCTGGGCTAACTTTGAACTGAAGTCCTCATATTTTAACCTCCTGAGTATCTAGGATTACAGGCATGGGCCACTTGCACCTGTCTTTGGCTTAGCACTTTTAAAAATTACTTATTTAGTTAGTTAATTAAAATATTTTTTTTGCCAGTCCTGGGATTCAGGGCCTGAGCACTGTTCCTGGCTTTTTTTTTCTTCCCTCAAGGCTAGCACTCTACCTCTTGAGCCACAGCACCACTTCCAGCCTTTTCTTGTTTATGTGGTGCTGAGGACCCAGAGCTTCATGTATGCAAGGCAAGCACTCTACCACTTAGCCACATTCCCAGCCCCAGTTAGTTTATTTTTATGGTGGCCCTGAGTTTTAACTCAGGGTCTGGAGGTGTTCCTTAGCTTTTTTGCTCAAGCTTGTTTCTCTACCACTTGAGCCACAGCACCACTCTGGCTTTTTGGTGGTTAATTGGAGATAAGTCTTTTCTGCTTGGTCTGACTTCAAATCTCAATCCTTATTAGCCTCCTGAGAATCTAAGATTACAGGTATGAGCCACTGGTGCCTGGCTTAGTGCACTTCTAAAACCTACTTTTTATAGATGGATCATATTAGGGGCCATGTCTGGGCTCATCTGCATTCATGATGGTGATGGTGATGGTGAGTTCATGGTCCCCATGAGTGTCCTAGGTAGACAGAATGAGGTGGGCCTCTGGGCCAACTGGTTGTTGCTGACTCTATGGGCTCTCAGTGGTCAGTAGTACCTCCTTCCCTTGTTTTCTGGCCTCACTCACTGACTCTTCCCAGGGACTTAACCCAGGGACTTAACTTACAGGTTCTTTGCTTTGTTTTTATAATATAAATTTAGATAGGGTAGGGTATAACATTCTCACACATGCACTGATCAAATCTAACACTCCTTTCCATCTCCTCCTACCACATCCTTCTCAATCCCTATTCTCAATATTCTTTTTTCAGGTGAACCTTTTTTAGTTTTTGCATGTGAGAGAGAACATGCAGGTTTTTTTTTTTTTTTTTTTTTTTTGCTTTTTTGGCATTGTCTAACCATTTTGCCTCAGATCAAAAGACTTCAATTTTCTTTATGGTTGAAAAATACTTCATTATGTGTCCATTTTATTTATCTATTCATCCATGGATGAGTATCTTGGCTGATTTCATAGTTTAGGCATTGCAAATCGAGTAGCAATAAATATTGGCATACATGTGTATCTTGTTTTCTGATTTAACTTTTGTTAAAGATATATATCCAGGAATGGGAAGCTGGGTCTTAGGCTAGGTCTATTGTTAGTTTTGTAAAAATATCTATTCAGTTCTGACCACCAACAACTAGTTGAATGGGCTATTTGCAGAGTGACAGAAAACTTTAACTGGTGGATCATACCTGTAATATTAGTTACACAGGAGGCTAAGCTGTGATCTGAGGATCACAGTTCAAAGCCAGCCTGGGCAGAAAAATCTATGAGCGTCTTATTTCCAACTAACCAACCAAAAGCTGGAAGTGGAGGTGTAGCTCAAGTGGTAGAGTGACAGCCTGGGCAAAGATGCCAAGCAAAAGCATGAGACTCTGAGTTGAAGCCCCAGTATTGGTACACACACACACACACACACACACACACACACACACACACACACAACTTCTTAACCCCAAAGCTAGACACTGTCCATCCCTGACCATCAAGCCTTCCATCTGATCCACTGTGTGCAGTTATTTTCTTGGTGCCCTGTTCAAGGATAGTCCTCTGCCAGGGTTTCTTGGCTTCCTTCTGGCCTTTCCCACCACCCAGGTAGAGGCATTTTCCAGGGGGCAGACTTCTTTCCCTGGATAAACGTGATAATCTCCATGTCTGTTAATATCATTCTCAAGCAAAGTCCTTCCAGACCCATGTCTTTAGCTGTCACTTCAGCAGGGTGTTCCAAATTCTTTCATGAGATTGTAAACTGGTCAATATCAAGCTTGCTTGTCATCCATGCTCTCAACTAAAGATAGCTTCTCCTCTCAACTATAGCTGGCTTCCTCTCAAGTCAACCTGACTCAAACTATTCAGATTGTTTCTATTAATGTTCTACGTGTCATCCCTCAGGTTACTGGTTCCATCCTGCAAGGCAGGCATGTACTGCCTGTGTCTTCCTTATTTCTGTCCTGTTCAGGAATACCAATCTCAATCTCTTAGAGTTACTGTCATTCTGTGGGTAGTTGTCCTTTACTGGGGACAGCAATTATACTTATAAGAGGACACTTTTCTAACACTCAGGATATAGTGTTAGTTGAAAATTTCTAATTACTGTAAAAGTAAGGACCTATTTTCTAAACAGTTTTACTGAAAGTAGGGTTTATATCCTTCTTTCATTGAACACTGCAGTTTATTCTGATTATCAGCTCATTTATTTCCCTACTACCTTATTGGCCCTAGGATATTTTTCAATTTTAATTTTTAAATTATCTTTAAGGAGCTGTACAAAGGAGTTGCCATTTAACAAAGCAGTTTATGAGGAAAATGCATCCACCCTTTCCCTTACTTTTCTTAATTTTGAATTCTTGACACCCTCTTCCCCTCTTTATTCATGTATCCCTCTCCTCTTGGCCCTGTCACTCTCTTGCAAATGCCCATTTCCTGGCGCTTATTTTATTGGACTTTGCCTTTCTAAGAAATTACCCTATTTGAGTTCTGTTTTCAATCTACCGTATTTGTTAATAATTTGTAAACATTTAAATACCACCCAACATGTTCAATTGTAAGTTTATAGGCTATTTCTAGCTACCACATATGAGGGAAACCATGCAACCTTTGACTCACTGGGCCTGACTCACTTCACTTAATATAATTTTTTTCAGGTATTCCCATTTCTTTACAAATGGCACAATATCATTCTTTCTAATGGCTGAGTAAAATCCCATTGTGTAGATATACCATATTTTTTTTAGTTATTCATCCACTGAAGGGCATCTGGGTTGATTCCACAGGTTGACTATGGTGAATAGTGCCGCAATAAATATAGTTGTGTAGGAGGCTTTATTGAACACCATAGGGTATTTGATGACAGTACTTGAACTATGCCTATTGTCAGGCTAGGCTGTGGACACATGGACACAACCCTTGTGATATATATCCTCCTCTGTGCCATATACAATCCTTTTGACTGATCTCCACACCTCTGTTATCTACCTGTCTCTGTATTTATCTTTTGATTTTACTAGTGAAATTCTTTTGGGCCTAGATAAAACACTTACCTACTCTACATGAGAAAGAAATTCTAACACAATAGTATGTGAAATTTTTGGAGAGTAGCACCCAAGTGGCAACTAAGCTATAGGGTTTTATTGCTTTATTGACAATTTCTAAGCATCCTAAAAAAAATCTGAAAGTTTGCTTAAGATTCCCTTCATCTAAGAAACCAGGTGAAAGCCCTGGGCACTTGCCAAGGCTATACCTAGGTTACTTCACAAGAGACTGAATCCTAGGGAGGAGGCTTGTCGCTGCTATCATATTCCTTAACTGATGCTAACAGTTCTTCCTTATCCCGGGAGTAGTGGGAAACTACAGAACTGTATTTGCAATCCTGATTCAATTCCTGCTTTTCCTTAGATAGAGGTTCTGGCTAGAATAAATCAAATCATTAGCTGACAAAAGGAGAAAGAGTCTAATGGTACAATCTCACCTCTTGTCTTCAGTACTTCTCTGCTAATAAAGCAAAAGCCTTTTTAAAAATTGCATCATGAGGCTTGAACTCAGGGCCTGGGCACTGTCACTGAGCTTTTGTGTTCAAGGTTAGTTCTCTTGAGCCACAGCTCCAGATACTGCTTATTTTTTTTCTGCCATTTTTTTGTAGTCAGTAGAATTTCCTACCTGGGCTAGATGCAAAAGCTTTTATACTACAATTTTAGCTTCTACCCATTATATTATTTGAAAACAATGAAAAATGAAATGCAAGTCCCACTACTCCATATTGCAGGGATTTTTTTTTTTTTTTTGTTCAGAGTCAAGGGCATCCATCATGGATTTTTCTTGATGGATCCCTGGCTTCTAAAGAGGACTCAGCTAAGAGATGGAGCAGCCTTAGTGTGTCTGCTGGGAAGATGCAATAGCTGCATCTGTGGGACATTTGTCAGGAAAATGTCACTTCTTGGTGCCATAATGTGGCTTCTGGGACTTTGCCCTTACCTGACCTTGGCAGGTGCAGAGAGCTCTTTCAGAGGTTGAGCTGAATTTCCTTGCTGCAGTCCTGCTGGAGAGATTCAGGGTTTTCTGGCTTTCCTGGGATCACAGTCTTCAGATATTCCCTAATTTGTGCGGTAGACACTTGTTAATGGTGGAGCAAGTTCATACACCTGTATAGTAGAACTGACTTCTGATGAACATGGCAAGTCATTTCATGACCTGCTTTCTGCCCATTTCAAAACTGTCCTCAGGTTAAGCTTGACTTTATCTTCTCCACTGTTTCTAGGAGAACTCTGCTTTTTTCCCCCAGACACTGAGAGTAAAAGCTTGTCCTCCACTGGCTGGGATATTACCCCTGATGTTTTTTTTAATTAGTGTCTAAGGGGTTGTCTGATAATTGAGGCATTGTGTGAACTTGAACTACTTGTAATTAATGGGTAGATCCTAGAAGACCAGGAGACCAGAGGAAATGGATAAATAAGAAAGCATGAGACTTTTAATTTTATTATTTTTTGAAATCTATAGAGTTGAGGAGGGAAGCACTGTAAATTCAGAGTGGAGTTTCAGTATGTGGTTCAGTTAGTGCCTGAGGTCTGAATATACCTCACAAGAGTAGATTCACTTATTATTTGTGATTTTTGATTAGTATATCTCACCTAATTAATGCCACACAATTTTATCCATGCCATGGAATTAGTCAGAATTTCTTAATATATTTACCTTTGTATTAATCTTCAGTTGTACAAAGGTATTTTAGCTTTCCATGTAAGTTCATGAATAAAATGCATATATTTTTAATTTTTATGTTTTGAGGAAGCATCTTGCTATCCTGGAACTTGAGATACTTCTGCCTCTGGCATTTGAGTGCTAGAATTACCTTTGTGGACTCACATTACCAACTTGAATTTCCTACTCTCTCAAAGCTGATTAACATTGTGTACTATTTCTACATCTCACACATAGGTATCAAAATAGTACATACTTCCCCCATACAATCTAAATATTTTAGGTACTAATTATAAAGTAGAAACAATAAATAAAGAAATAAGTAAGGGAAAGGGGGAGGGGGAGGGGGAATGAGGGAAGAGGTAACAAACAGTACAAGAAATGTACTCAATGCCTAATGTATGAAACTGTAACCTCTCTGTAATTCAGTTAATAAAAATATATATATATATATATTAAAAAAAATGAAAAGCCACGTTTTTTTTTTGCTAGTCCTGGGTCTTGAGCTCAGTGCCTGGGCACTGTCCCTGAGCTTCTTTTGCTCAAGGCTAGCAAGGCCACTTCCTGATTTTTCTGTTTATGTGGTACTGAGGAATCAAACCCAGGGCTTCGTGCATGATAGGCAAGCACTCTACCACTAAACCACATTCCTTGCCCAGGTTGATGGGTTTCTATTTTACTTTATTTACTCTTTTAGTCATAAATATTGAAGGTCGCTGAAATCGTTCTCATTGCTTTTGTTTACAAGACTGATTGGCAAGAGCAAGCAATCCTGAGAAGGTAGAGCAGATTCCTTTCTTATGTCAAAACCAGATGATGGATCTTTGTTGACGGTATGACCTTTTTTTTTTTTTGCCAGTACTGGGGCTTGAACTCAGGGCCCGAGCACTGTCCCTGGCTTCTTTTTGCCCAAGGCTAGCACTCTACCACTTGAACCACAGCACCACTTTTGGCCTTTTCTGTTAATGTGGTGCTGAGGAATCCAATCCAGGGATTTATGTATGCTGGGCAAACACTCTACCACTGAGCCACATTCCCAGACCCTATATCAACTTTTTTTTTTTTTTTTTTTTTTTGCCAGTCCTGGGCCTTGGACTCAGGGCCTGAGCACTGTCCCTGGCTTCCTTTTGTTCAAGGCTAGCACTCTGCCACTTGAGCCACAGCGCCGCTTCTGGCCGTTTTCTGTATATGTGGTGCTGGGGAATCGAACCTAGGGCCTCGTGTATCCGAGGCAGGCACTCTTGCCACTAGGCTATATCCCCAGCCCCCTATATCAACTTTTGATATACTTTCTGCCTCAGGATCAACAAAGGAACCCAAACCCCCAACAAGCTGAGGACTTTAGTATTATTGGACTCAAACTCATCAGAGTTTCTCCCATCAGTTTCTTCATCCTTCCTTATAAGAGTTCATTCTAGGTTTTCTTTTGATCTGTGAGGTTTGATTCCTATTCTTTTCCTTTTGAACTGTTAGATCACACTGTTAGAGCTACGGATCTCATCAGCTTCATATTCTACTTTATTTTTTTCCATTGATAGTCATGGACTAACTCTTGCTAGACACATACTCTATTCCTTCAGCCAAAGCACAACTGTGTTTCTGAACTTACTTTTGAACACTTTCCATATTTCATTATCAAGAATGAACTGGCCGATGATAAGTGATATATATGTACACACACACACACACACACATACACAATTTTGCTTTTGAGAACTTCTTTGCTTCTTATACTGTTTTGGCGGTAATAAACATGTTGTGGAGCACTATTGACATATGTTCCTAAAGATGAGGCTTTTCTTCTACTCTTAAATAAGTTGGGTTCTCTTTTAATGGAATATACTAACTTGTTAAGTACTGGTAGAAAAGAACTTATCACTGAGTATGTAAGCAAGGACATTTAGCATGAAGTTTATCTGTTCAGCTTGGATCATTTACCTTATACTTTGTGCAGCTGCTGCCACTAATTTTCATTAATAATCTCTACTATAATCTAGAGTTCAGAGCAGAGTAAGTGGCTTTTTCATCTTGTGGTTTAAAGTTCTGTGATGCATGTGAGATGTTGTTTTTACCTGTTCCTGTGTGGTCTTTTTACCATGGCAGTCACAGGACGAATAATGTCCAGAATGAGAACTGTCAGACTATTCATAAAACTATGTGGCATGATTTTTTTTTTTTTGGCCAGTCCTGGGGCTTGGACTCAGGGCCTGAGCACTGTCCCTGGCTTCTTTTTGCTCAAGGCTAGCACTCTGCCACTTGAGCCACAGTGCCACTTCTGGCCATTTTCTGTATATGTGGTGCTGGGGAATCGAACCCAGGGCCTCATGTATATGAGGCAGGCACTCTTGCCACTAGGCCATATCCCCAGCCCCATGATTTTTGAATGAATAAAAGACACAAATTTCATAAATACTCAACTAGAAATGTAGACTTTCAAGAGTTGGCATCTTTTAAGCTATATTTGCAAAAACTGGTAAGCAACTGAGAGAAGAGCAAAGTTAACTAAATTTTATATTTATTGTCCACAATATTTTCTTGATAATTTCTTGATTGATGCAGTGATGTTTTATTCCTCCTGTATTTATAAATGAAACACCTTTTGATAGTGTTTCTAAACAATAATTACTTGGTTTGAGATCAAGTGGTTGGAACACTGATGACTTTTATTTTAAGCATGCTATTGATTGAACATTTAATTGAAACTTTCAATTAGCTTTATCAGTTTGATTTTTACTGAGCACAGCACCTAATGTTGAGACTTGCTCTGTCGGGAGGATTTTGTTTTTGAACAGTATCCCTGTAGATTTTGATGATATTTTTGCTTGAGGTCTGGTTTTTATTTTCCTAATATAATTAAGAGTTCTAATGTTGAAAACTTGCACACATTTATGTGGAGCAAAGCTTAGAAAGATGAGAACTATAGATTGAATAGAAATTTATCCTCTTGTGGTAGAGGAGGGAAATTTTTGGTGTCATAATTTCTTTCTTTATTGGTGTTGGACTTTAATCAGTTGAAAGGTTTTTCTGTACCACAATGTAAGCTTCAATAAAAAATTTGCTTAGTTGTCTAGAAAAAAAAAGATGAGCCTTTTCGCTTCTAAGCTTAATAAAATATACATGAAGAAAGGATGCTGCTGGCAGACATGAAGCCTATCAGGATTGGTGTTGCTACTGGACAATAGCACCACTGTCCTAATGGTATGTTACTCTGTGCAGCATTCTAGTTTCTAAAAGGAAAGTTGTCTTACACAAGTAGTAGATTGATCATTTGTTGTGCAACTGGCAATGACCTCCAAAACTCATAAATTTTGGCCCTAACCCCAAAGTAACTTTTCATGGAGGTGGGGTTTTAGTAGGTGATTGGTAATAATTGAGGTCACGGAATGAGGTCTAATGTCATTGAACAGGAACCTAAGAGAAAGGGAAGATCTCTTTTTCTTTCTTACCTGGATGTGAGAATGCAGAGAAAATGTGGTTTTTCCAAGTAGGAAAAGAGTCCTCACCAGAAAGAAAACCGCAATAAAACCTCAGTGGAAGACTTTTCATACTGCAGAACTCTGGAAAATGTTGTTTCTTATACTGTGTAATTTGTGGAAATATGTTACAATAGCTCCAACTTACTGACTCAATCATCTTCATTACTTTGCTTCTCCCTTAGTCTTCTATATTTAAAATTTTACTAATAAAATTTTCATTAATATTTTATTAATTTCATTAACAAAACCATAAAATGTGTTGGAATACTTAGCACTTATGTTATTGTGTGTGTGTTATTGTGTGTGTGTGTGTGTGTGTGTGTGTGTGTGCGCGTGCCAGGTTTGAACGCAGCCTGAGCTCTGTCTCTGAGTTTTTTTCCCCTCAAGGCTAGTACTAGAGTACTTGAGCCACAGTTCCACTTGCAGTTTTGCCTAGATAATTGTAGATAAGTCTTATGCAATTTCCTGCTCATGCTGGCGTTGCAGAGTGATCCTCAGCTCTTAGCCTCCTGAGTAGCTAGGATCACAGGAATGAGCCCCCAGTATTTGGTATGTTTCACATTTTGGAGGAAATAACATCTAACAAATGTAAAGATACACATCAACTTTTCTGTTCTTTTTTCTTATCCTGAGGCTGAAGTCAGGACCCCAGTGCTGTCCCTAAGCTTTTTGCTTAAGGCAACCCCCTCACTTGACCATAGTGCCACTTTCACCTTTTTGATTCTTAATTGGAAATAAGTCTCATGGGCTTTCTTGCTCGGGCTGGCTTCAAACTGAGATCCTCAGATCTCAACCTGCTGACTAGGTAGGATTACAGACATGAGCCATGGATTCCCAGCTAGAAATCAACTGTTTTAAAGAAACAAATATTAACTTAGGACATAATTTCATGAAGGTTAAATATGACTTAGATTCTTGGAAAACATTACACTTTTATTTTTTATGTTTAAGTGAAAATAGATATATTAGAATTAATAGTATTTCCAGAGCTTTTACTCACTAAAGAGTGAAAATTTTACAGAAATGGATCAATTCTCAGAGATGTATAAACTGCTCAAACTGAATCAAGAAGAAATAAATCAACTAAGTAAACCAATAACTTACAGCGAGATACAAGGGGTAATCAAGAACCTCCCAACAAAGAAACGCCCAGGCCCAGATGGATTCACCAATGAATTCTATAAAACCTTCAGTGAGGAGCTAATACCAGTACTCCTCAAACTCTTCTGTGAAATAGAAACAGAGGGAGAAATCCCAAAATCATTCTATGAAGCTAATATTATACTCATCCCCAAGCCAGGGAAAGACCCAACAAAAAAAGAGAATTACAGACCAATATCACTAATGAACATAGATGCAAAGCTCCTCAACAAAATATTAGCTAACAGGATCCAGAATCTGATCAAGAAAATTATACATCACGATCAAGTAGGCTTCATCCCATAGACACATGGATGGTTCAACATCTGTAAATCAATAAATGTAATTCACCACATCAACAGAGCTAAGACCAACAACCACATCATCATCTCAGCCGATGCCCAAAAAGCCTTTGACAAGATACAACACCCATAAATGTTAAAAGCCCTGGAGAGAGCAGGAATGGAGGGAACATTCTTTAAAACAATAAAAGCCATATACAACAGATCAACTACTAATATCAAGAAACTAAAACCATTTTCCCTAAACTCAGGAACAAGAAAAGGATGCCCACTCTCCCTGCTTCTACTCAACATAAGTGCTGGAATCCCTAGCCATAGCAATAAGGAAAGAGGAGGACACCAAAGGAATCCATATTGGCAAAGAAGAAATCAAACTATCCCTATTTGCAGATGACATGATCTTATATCTGAAGGACCCAAAAAACTCAGTTCCAAAACTCCTAAACTAATAAACCATTTTGGCAAAGTAGCAGGATACAAAATCAACCCACAAAAATCAGCCGATTTTCTGTACACCAGCAATGTTTAAGCAGAAAAGGAAATTATGGAAATAATACCATTTGCAATAGCTAAAAAAGAATAAATTACCCAGGGATTAATCTAACTAAAGATGTGAATGACCTATTTAATGAGAACTGTAAAATTCTAAAAAGGGAAATCAAAGAGGACACAAGAAGATGGAAAGCCCTCCCATGCTCATGGGTAGGCAGAATCAATATAGTGAAAATGGCCATATTTTCCAAAATGTTATGCAAATTCAATGCAATCCCCATCAAGATCCCAGCTACATTCTTCACTGAAACAGAGAAAACAACCTATAAATTCATATGGAACAGCAAAAGACCTAGTATTCTAGGTCTTGCCAAAGCAATTCTAGGCAAAAGAAACAGCACAGGAGGAATCACAACATCAGACTTCAAGCTCTATTGTAGAGCTATCATAACAAAAAAAGCCTGGTATTGGTATAAAAACAGACCCGAAGACCAATGGAATAGAATAGAAGACCCAGAAATAAAGCCGCATTCTTACAGTCAGCTGATATTCAACAAAGGAGCTAACGACATACAATGGGAAAAACATAGCCTCATCAACTACTGGTGCTGGAAAAACTGGGCAGCCATATGCAGAAAACTCAAAGTAGACCCTAGCCTGTCACCATGCACCAAGATAAACTCAAAATGGATTAAGAACCTCAACATCAGACCTGAATCCTTGAATCTACTGAAGGACAGAGTAGGAGAGATGCTAGAACTTATAGGCACAGGTAGGAACTTCCTGAACATAGTTCCAGGGGCACAGCAGATAGGGGAGAGTCTCGACAAATGGGACTGCTAAAAAATAAAAAGTTTCTGCACAGCTAAAGACATAGCCACCAAACTAGAAAGACAGCCAACCATATGGGAAAGGATCTTCACCAGCACAGCAACAGACAAAGGCCTAATATCCATCATCTACAGAGAACTCAAAAACTAACCCCCTCCAAGCCCAGTAAACCAATTATTAAATGGGCAAAGGAGCTAAAGAGAGACTTCACAAGAGAAGAGATAAAAATGGCAAAGAAACATATGAGGAAATGTTTAACATGCCTGGCAGTAAAGGAAATGCAAATAAAAACAACCCTGAGATACCACCTCACTCCAGTTAAAATGGCCTATACTCTGAACTCAGCCAACAACAAATGCTGGAAGGGGTGAGGGGAAAAAGGAACCCTTCTCCATTGTTGGTGGGAGTGCAAATTAATACAACCACTTTGGAGAACAGTCTAGAGGTTCCTCAAAAAGCTCAACATAGACCTACCCTATGACCCAGCCATACCACTCCTAGGCATCTATCCTGAACAACAGGCCTCAAGTTATCAAAAAGACATCAGCACACCCATGTTTATTGCTGCACAATTCACAATAGCCAAAATATGGAAGCAACCTAGATGCCCCTCCACAGATGAATGGATCCAAAAAATATGGTACCTATACACAATGGAATACTACATAGCGATTAGAAATGATAAAATATTGGTATTCACAGGGGAATGGTCAGAACTTGAATGAATAATGTTGAGCGAGACAAGCCTATGACTGTTGGGGGGATGGGGGGTGGGGCGGCGGACAGTAGAGGCCAGGTCTTCAAAACAACAAACTTCTTTTCAAATGGTATTTCCACAGGTTTGGGTCAGCGCCCTTACATTATGTTCTAAAACCAAACAACTACTAAACATAGAAAGGTCTAGAATAGACCTATCAGTGGATCACAACAGCTCAACAGCTATGTACACATGATCATATAAGACGAGCATAAGCAAAAACAACTCCAAGAGAAGGACACAGGAGTATTCTATTGTTGACATTACATTTAAAGTTCTAGGTGAATTTTCTTTGGCGTACTCTACGTGGTTACTTTATATGATTTTGGTACCCTGGTTATTGTATATATGCCTACCTGATCTAGGGAAGGGAAAGAAAAACGAGGGTGTAAGATATCACAAGGAATGTACTCAGTGCCTTATGTAACTGTACCCCTTTTGCACAACATCTTGTCAACAAAATTTAATTAAGAAAATAAAAAAATAAAAAAAAAGAATTAATAGAAATGGTGGAATAATTGTTCATTATAAGATTTATAAAAGTGAATTCTAGATGATCTGGGAACAAGCACCTTGTATTATCACATGTATTTAAGTCTTTAGACTCGTAGACATACAGCACAATATTTGAAGTCAACTTGTAAGTGTGAATAGTTTTTAATATCCTTGAAGATGAGAAATAGTAACATCATCTATGAAGGAAAAACATCAAGGATCTAGAAGGAGAGGAACAGAAACCTAGCATCAAATACTCACTAAATTTGGGGAAAGAGTCTGGGGGACTCTGGAATCAAAAGCTAAAGAGTTTGTGACATTTTGAGAAATGGTGATTGGAGATATCAAAGGTAGACTAAGTAATTATGAAACAGTTTTGGAGAAAGAGATATGGATATTGTTGAGTTTGCGTACCATCTGCCTGGTTGAGATGTCTGCTACAAATCAGGAAGCCTAGTACTTATTTTTTTTTTTTAACACATCTCTGATTCCATGTTCTATTGACAGGTAGGTATATCATTATGTAGGGTATTGAACATCAACTTCTTGAACCTCAGATATGTGGTCTGAAATACAAGAAATCCTGTTCATTTATCAGGTTTTGGAGTGGATGAAATGTTCTAACAGCATGTGTGAACCAAGAGGTGTGAAGGATGGTCTTTGTGAGTGATGAACAGAAACACAAAATTCCAGTGGAGCAAGAGGTCTTGTTGCCATAGGTAAATTCTTTTTACATTTGAACATCCATGGAGATTGTGTAATTTAGTTAGCATCCAACCAAACGTTTCCTCATTTGCAAGTAAAGATGTTTCAATTTACATACTATTTGCAATTAATTTGGGGCTACATTAGTAGTAAACCTATGAAATAGATGTAAAGGAAATTGATCCAGAAAGAGATTAGGTAATATGCAAGGGAAAGTAGAGCTATGCTGAAAGAAACTAGATTTATATCCAATTGCTATGAGAGGCTATATTCTTGTGTTAACAGGCACAGACATAGTTATCTTCACAAGTCAGTATATGGAATGGCAGAGTGTGAACCCCAACCTTCTTGTAAATGATATTTTTCTTTAAATTTTACTGTAAAGGTAATGTACAGATGGGTTACAGTTACATAAGACAGGTAATAATGAGTACATTTCTTTTTGAACAGTGTAATCTCCTCCTTCATTTTTCTCCCCTTTTCCCCTCCTGGCCCTCTGCTTTCCCCCAAGTTGTATAGTTCACTTCCAACATAATGTCTAGTGAGTAAAACTGCTGAATTGTTTCACCCTTTGTCCCACCAGTTCTGTGCTTCCATCTCCCCTCCATAATCAGATAAACTTATATAGAAGACAAAGTGTACAGAAGTTAAAAAAAACAGCAACAAAGGGGAATACACCAATGAAAAAAGAAAAAGAAAAAAAGAACTGTAAGCAGTTCAATAAAAGGCCTCTTGTTTCCATTTCTTGAAGTTCATTTCAATAAATATCATTTTATATGATGATAGTACATAGTTAATGAGTTGTTGTGATCCTCTCCTAACAATATCCTTCTTTAGTCTCACTTTGTGAAGATTTAGAGTCCTGTTTATCACATCAAGTATAATTTTTGTCTTTTACCATCCATTGTGTTTATTTGTAGATTTATAGGCACATTCTAATTATGAATGAGGGAAACCATGCAGACCATGTTTCTTTGCATCTGGCTTACTTCACTTAGTAAAATTTGTTCCAAGTCTTTCCATTTCCTTATGAATGGAGAAATGGCATTCTTTCTGATGGAAGGATAGAATTACACACACACACACACACACACACACACACACACACACACACACACACACACACACACACACACATTTCCTGATCCATTCATCCACTAAGGGGAATCTGGGTTGATTTCATATCTTAGCCATGGTGAACAATGCCACAATGAATATGGTTGTGCTGATGATTTTAGTGTGGCCTGTTTGTGGTCATTTTGATAAATGCTCAGGAGTGGAATTACTGCGTTATTGGGAAGCTCTATATTTAGTCTTTTGAAGGACCTCCATACTGTTTTCTAGAGTGGTTGAACAAGTTTACATTCCTACAAAGAATGTAGTAGCCTTCCCTTTTGGCAACATTCCTGCCAGCATCTGTTATTGTTAGTTATTTTGATAATGGCTATTCTAATTGGGGTGAGCTGTAGTATCAATGCTGTCTTGATTTGCATTTCTTTTATGGCCAAAGATGTTGAACATTTCTTCATGTGTCCATTGCCTAAAGTGAATTGAGCAGCCTGCTTGTATGGCCAGAAAGGGAAAGGGACAAGGACATCTTCATCCATCACAATGGTTCTATTTATATCAATCTGGTACAATGTTAGACAAATAAAAGACTGTGTTTCTGGCAATCACAGGTCTTCTACTGGGCTGAAGTCAGGTACATGGTACTTGATGGGGCAGTGCCTCCTGGAGGTTGGGGTCGTGTTGGCATTAAGGAAATCTGTCAATTCTTAGCTCAAGGCAACTACTGTCCTACAGAATGGTCAATTAGAATGTTAAAGAAAACAATCTTCAAGGGTACTTAACAAAAGCTTATTAGTAATATTTCATACTATTTGCCATGACCTTAATGATGTTTAACTTCTGCCCTTATGCCCTGATAAGAGGTGGGGTTTATCATATTTCAGTTGTGTCTATGGAAAGCAAGACATTTTTTTTTTATTGTGAAGGTGATGTCGAGAGGGTTTACAGTTCCATATGTAAGGCAATGAGTACAACTCTTGTAGAACATTGTTACCCCCTCCCTCCTATTTTCCCCACCTTCCCTCCTCTCCAAGACCCCTTCTGAAGTTTTAAAGTTCATTTCCAATATATTGTCTTGTGAGTATCACTGATGCATTGGCTCCCTTTGTCCTTTGTCTAACCATTTTGTTGGTCTCCTTCTCTTTCTTCCTCAATTCAGATAACTATATACAAGATGGAGTACCAAAATCAAATAGTGACAACAGGGGATAAACAAAAGAAACAAAAAAACCAACAACTCATATAATACATTAAAAATAACAGCAAAGAAAAATCTTGTTTCCATATCTTGCAGTTCATTTTACTTAGCATCATCTTATATGCTCATACGTACATAGCTATTGAGCTATTGTGATCCTCTTCTAGGAGTATCCTAGACATATACTAAGAATTACAAATGAGAGAAACCATGGACTCTATGTTTCTTTGGTTCTGGCTTGGGCTTGCTTCACTTAATATTTTTTCCAAATCTTTCTATTTCCTTACAAATGGGGTGATGTCATTCTTTCTAATGGAAGCATAGAATTCCAATGTGCATATATACATTTTCTTGATCCATTCATCTACTGAGGGGCATCTGTGCTGGTTCCAAATCTGGCTCTGGTAAACAATGCAGCAATGAACATGGTTGGGCTGATAGCTTTAGTATGGCTGTATTTGTGGTCATTTGGGTAAATGCCCAGAAGTGGGATTGCTGGATCATAGGGGAGCCCTATGTTTAGTCTTTTGAGAAACATCCATACTGCTTTCTTGAGTGGTTGAACAAGTTTACACTATCACCAACAGTGTAGCAGCATTCCCTTTTGGCCACATCCCCACCAGTATCTGTTATTAGATTTGTTGATAATGGCCATTCTTACCTGCGTGAGGTGTAATCTCAATGTTGTTTTGATTTGCATTTCTATTATGTCCAGTGATGTTGAGCATAATGTGTCTATTGGCTATTCTTATTTTCTCTTCAGATAAGTCTCTCTTTAAGCCTTTAGCCCACTTATTAATGGTGTAGTTGCTTGAGTATTTTTTTTTTTTTGTGGGTTTAGTGTTTTGAGTTCTAAGTATGAGGCCCATGTCTGTTGTATGGTTAGTGAAGATCTTCTCTCAATCTGTGGGCTTTCTATTTACCTTTGCCATGCAGAAGATCTGCAGTTTAGTGCAATTCCATTTGTCCAACCTTTCTTTGATTTGTTGTGTTTCTAGGTCTTTATTAAGAAAGTTTTGATCTGTACCAAGGAGCCCTAATGTTTCTGCTATTTCTCCCCATAATGTTTTCAAAGTATCTGCTTTCATCCAGAGATTTTTGATCCATTTAGAATTGATTCTGTTGAAGCATGATATATGAGGATCTAACTAGTTTTCTAGGGGGGTTTAACCGATTCTGCCAGCACCATTTGTCGAAGATTTCTTCCATCCTATTTTTGGCTCCTTATCAAAGATTAGATGGCTATAGGCCTGCAGATTCATTTCTGGGTCTTCAGTTCTATTCTATTGGTCCTCAGGCCTGTTCTTGTGCAGTACCAAGCTGTTTTTTTAATTTATTACTACAGATATGTAATAGAGTTTGAAGTTTGGTATTGATATTCCTCCAGCACTGTTCTTCCATCTAAGGATTGTTTTTGCTATTCATGGTCTTTTGTTGTTCCGTATGAATTTTTGGATTGCTTCTTCTATATCATTAAAGAATGGTGTTGGGATATTGATGGGTATTGCATTGAATTGGTATATAGCCTTTGGAAATATTGCCATTTCATGATATTAATCCTCCCAATCTAGAAGCATGAGAGGTTTTTCTACTTCCTTAGTTCTGCTTTAATTTCCTTTTTCAGATTTTTCAAGTTTTCATTGTAGAGATCCTTTACTTCTTTGGTTAAGATGATTACTAAGTATTCAATTGGTGTGTTTTTTTTCCCCAAAGTTTTATTATCAAACTGATGTACAGAGAGGTTACAGTTTCATACATTAGGCATTGGATAAATTTCTTGTACTGTTTGTTACCTCGTCCCTCATTCCCCCCTCCCTCCTCCCCCTTTCCCTTTCCCCCCATGAGGTGTTCAGTTCACTTACACCAAACAGTTTTGCAAGTATTGCTTTTGTAGTTGTTTATCTTTTTTTACCCTGTGTCTCTCAATTTTGGTATTCCCTTTCAATTTCCTAGTTCCAATACCAGTATACACGGTTTCCAATATACTCAAATAAGATTACAGAGATAGTGTTGATACAACCACAGGAAGATGATACAAGAACATCATCAATAGTAGAAGCTACAGATACACATGGGATGTTGAAAGTAGTTACAACTGTGATATAACAATCGGTTCCATGACATGAAGTTAATTTCACTTAGCATCATCTTATGTGTTCATAAGGGTATAGCTATTAGGCTCTTGTGATCCTCTGCTGTGACTAGCCTAAACCTGTGCTAATTATTCCCAATAAGGGAGACCATAGAGTCCATGTTTCTTTGGGTCTGGCTCACTTCACTTAGTATAATTTTTTCCAAGTCCTTCCATTTCCTTACAAATGGGACAATGTCATTCTTTCTGATAGAGGCATAAAATTCCATTGTGTATATGTACCACATTTTCCTGATCCATTCTTCTACTGAGGGGCATCTGGGTTGGTTCCAGATTCTAGCTATGACAAATTGTGCTGCGATGATCATTGTTGTGCTGGTAGCATTACTGTGATTTTGTTTGTGGTTTTTTGGATAGATACCCAAAAGTGGGGTTGCTGGGTCATAAGGGAGTTCTATATTTAGCCTTCTGAGGAATCTCCATACTGCTTGCCAGAGTGGCTGAACCAGTTTACATTCCCACCAACAATGAAGTAGGGTTCCCTTTTGGCCACATCCCCTCCAACAATTCTTATTGTTAGTTTTCTTGATATATGACATTCTTACTGGAGTGTGATGGAATCTCAATGTTGTTTTGATTTGCATTTCTTTTATGGCCAGTGATGTAGAGCACTTTTTCATATGTCTCTTGGCCATTCTCATTTCTTCATCAGAGAAGTCTCTTGGTAAATCTTTAGCCCACTTGATGAGGGGGCTATTGGTTCTTTGCGGTTTGGTTTTGGAGGAAGGTAATTTTTTTAGTTCTGCATATATTTTAGATACGAGGCCTTTGGATGGCTGGTAAAGATCTTCTCGCAGTCTGTGGGCTTTCTGTTTATCTTGCGAGCTATGTCCTTTGCCATGCAGAAGCTCTGCAGTTTGATGCAGTCCCATTTGTCCAACCTTTCTTTGATTTGTAGCCTTTCTGGGTCTTTGTTAAGGAAGTTCCGTCCTGCTCCAAGGAGCCCAAGTGTTTCTCCTACTTCTTCCGTTAGTGTTTTCAGGGTGTCTGTTTTGATTTCGAGGTCTTTAATCCATTTGGAATTGATTTTGGTGCAGGGGGATATATAAGGATCTAGTTTTAGTTTGTTGCAGGTGTTGAACCAGTTTTGCCAGCACCATTTGTTAAAGAGGTTATCTTTCTTCCAAACTATTGTTTTAGCTCCTTTATCAAAGATTAAGTAGGCATAGTTCTGTGGGTTCATTTCTGGGTCTTCAATTCTGTTCCATTGGTCTTCAGGCCTATTCCGGTGCCAATACCAAGCTGTTTTTATTACTATAGCTTTATAATACAGCTTGAAGTTGGGTATTGTAATTCCTCCAGCACTGTTCTTTCTGCTTAGGATTGTTTTTGCTATTCTAGGTCTTTTATTGTTCCATATGAATTTCTGGATTGCTTCCTCTATTTCATTAAAAAATGGTTTTGGGATATTAATGGGTATTGCATGGAATATGTAGATAGCCTTTGGCAATATTGCCATTTTGATTATATTAATCCCCCCAATCCAGGAGCATGGGAGGCTTTTCCATTTCCTTAGTTCTGACATAATTTCCTTTTTCAAGCTTTTAAAGTTCTCATCAAAGAGGTCTTTCACTTCTTTGGCTAAGATTATTCCTAGGTATTTTATGTTTTTTGGAGCTATTCCAAAAGGAGTTGCTTTCCTGATTTCAGCCTCGGTCTTTGGGTCGTTAGCATAGAGAAAGGCCGTTGATTTGTTTTGTGCTTTTTTTTTTTAAAGTTTTTATTATAAAACTGATGTACATAGAGGTTACAGTTTCATGCGTTAGGCATTGGAGGCCGTTGATTTTTGAGGGTTTATTTTATATCCTGCAACTTTGCCAAAGTTTTGGATCAGCTCTAGTAGCTTAGGGGTAGATATTCAATTGCTTTTGAAGCTATTCAGTAATAGCTTTCCTGATTTCAGCCTCTTTCTTCTCATTGTTGGCATACAGAAAAGCCATTGATTTTTGTGGATTAATTTTATACGTTGCTACTTTGCCAAAGTTTTGGATCAGTTTGAATAACTTGTTAGTGAAGTCTATGGGTTCTTTAAATACAGGATCATGTCATCTGCAAAGAGGGAGAGTTTTACTTCATCTTTCACTTTTTGGATCCTGTTTGTTTGCTTCTTGTCTTATTGCTTTAGTTCGGAACTCTAATATTATATGTTTAAGTGACGTTGACAGCATCTGGAGCCAAGGACATTGTTGAGGGAGCTGTGGGCCCTTGGGCCTGAGGGCTGCTTGCATCACCCTTGTTGTCATAACTACCAGGGCTACTGGTTGCTGCCCATGTGGTGGCCATTTCTCTCTCTTCACCCTTGTGTGGGCAGGGCTTGCAACCTCACCAGAACATGTGACCCAGGTCTCGTGTGACCACATGACAGTACTGTGGGGTTGAGGGCTGCTTACATACATTACTGTCTTCGCCATAGTTATCTGCAGTAGCAGCTTGTGTTACGGCTGACCTGAAAACTGGAGTAACTAAATATAAGTTTTAGTGTTAAAATTATAAAAGCTTCTAAACTCTGGTGATGACTCCATGATAGAAGGCTGCACCCCCACCCGTGAGACTAGTTTCTTGAAGTTTGACATTTAAAAATGTAGGGAGCACTTGTTCCCCTCTGTACCTGGGTAGCAACCATGGTAACGGACAGTAAAAAAAATGATCATAGTCATAGACTATAGAAATAACCATAATAGTAGTAGAAATGCCATGGTAACTGTTGGGTTGGTTTACTTATGATTGAGTACTGGATTGTTTTAGCCCGCTCAAGCTTGCTTAGTGGTAATGGGAAAACATGGTCGCAATTGTTAAAATAAAGTTGGTACTAGGTTAGCCTGACTGCAGTATTCTGCCCCTGTAAATGGCTTGCTTAATCCATTTGTAACTTGCTCTATCCCCTGCACTAACCCCCTGCATCAGTGCTACGTGACCACCTGTTGTCAATTTCTGATATTGAGGCCAGTTCCCGATATCAAAGCCAAAATAGATAAATGAAAGAGTAGATAGCCAATAGAAATAGGAGAAGACTTGCTTGCTAAATGCCATCCAATCAAGTATCTGCCAAGTTGTAAATACCCTGCCCCTGTTGTAATCACAATAAAAACCCTGCCTATCTGAGGGTTAGGACTCAATCCAGATCCACTGTGTCGGTGATGGTTGGGAGTCCAGGCTCAAGCTTGCAATAAAGACTCTCGTGTATTTGCATCGGTATTGGCTCCTTGGTGGTCTTTGGGGACCAGAAATCTAGGCATAACACTTGTACCAAGTGCCAGCATGGCAATAGTATTCACTAAAACTTTTGGTCACCTGCTTTTTCTCCTAGCCTCTATGAGCTTGGGTGTGGACATACCATGGGACCTTTCAGGTACCTTGGGCTGAGGACAGCAGTTGCTAGCATAGCTATCCCTTGGAACTGCATGCTGATTGCTTCAGCACTGTTACCATAGTAAGTGTTTTGATGCTGCTGCTGCTGCCAGGAAGCTGACCTCCAGTAATCTCTGTCTGAAACTTTGACTTGCCCCACTGTGCTTCCCCATTTTCCAGGAAAGGATAATGCTTTAGACCTCAACAGTGCCTGTACCAAGAACAAAGGTGAGTGCCACCATTCCTTGAAGCTGAGGGCTGCTTGTGTCATCAGTTTGTTTTGTTTTTGTTGCCAGTCCTGGGGCTTGGACTCAGCCTGAGCACTGTCCCTGCCTTCTTTTTGCTCAAGGCTAGCATTCTGCAACTTGAGCCACAGCGCCATTTCTGGCTTTTATCTATATATTTGGTGCTGAGGAATCGAACCCAGTGCTTCATGTATACGAGGCGAGGACTCTACCACTAGGCCATATTCCCAGCCCTGTGTCATCACTGTTGACAGATAAAACTCCGTAAGGCTGCTTCTGCCAGGGTGCCCCATCAGGGTAGTGCTGTGTAAACCTCAGTGTGCCCCACTCTATTATCTCTGCACCCCTATGAGGCATAGAGAGGCCACTGTGTGACCTCTTCAGTGCTGCAGCCACAATGCTCCAGGCCTCTGAGTCTGCTGGCTGCTTGTGACACCACTGTCACCTAAGCAACCATTTTAAGGATGCTACTGTCAGGGTATCTGTGTCAAGGAATCCCTGTCAGGAAAGTTGGGGCACCATTCCCTCTTCATGCTGTCCTGGAGGGTAGTAGGTGCCATCCTCCCATTGTCTTGCGGCCTGCCTTGGAGCTGCAGGTTGCTTCCATCACTGTGGTAGCTAATGTCTCTACTTATGCAGTTCCTGCCAATATGGCTGCCGGTGTTGCTCTGGTCACCACCCCAACATGGCCTTCTCCATTGCTATGGCCACAGGAGTAAATTTGGAGACCATACTCTATATGGTCCACCATTTTTA
This sequence comes from Perognathus longimembris pacificus, assembly GCF_023159225.1. Taxonomy (NCBI): domain Eukaryota; kingdom Metazoa; phylum Chordata; class Mammalia; order Rodentia; family Heteromyidae; genus Perognathus; species Perognathus longimembris. The sequence goes on from NC_063171.1 coordinate 7,167,116, forward strand.
TGTCAACTTTCACCACTGCTGAGCCATGGCCTCTGCTGGAGCTGTAGCTATGACTGTCTGTGTTACCATAGACCGCTGTAGACGCTGCTGTCTGACCATGGTGGCAGGGAAGTTTCTTTGGCCGCTGCCATTGCCATAATGCTTCAGGCCTTTGGGCCTGCTAGTAGCCAGTGAGGACGCTGCGGTTGGGTACCGGTCTCATGGTGTCCCTGTCAGGAAAAGTTGGGACACCTTTCTCTCTCCATGCTGTCCTCAAGGCTCAACGGTGCCATCCCATAGGAGCCAGTTTATTCTAAGTGCCACTCGCTGGCCTTTGGGGCGCGGTTGGTTCCAGCACTGTAGTAGCTGAAGATCTGACTTCTGTGGCTACTGCCAATATGGCCGCCCCTGTTGCTATGGCCACCGCTGCCAATATGGCCACCCTGTTGCTATGGCCACTGCCGCTAACATGGCCAATGCCCATATGGCCACCCGTAACATGGCCCATGCCTATATGGCCGCCTCTAATATGCCCACTGTTTCTATGGTGGTTGTGCTCTGTAGGGCTGACATTCGGTGTGGTCACCACCATTGTTATGGCCACCTTCGCCGCTGTGGCCTCTGCTGCAGCAATCACCCTCAGTGTCACCATAGCCGCTGTCGACACGGCCGACTACCTCGGCTGCAGAGAAGCTTGGTTGGCCGCTGCCATTGACGCTTTCGCTGAGGCCTCCTCTCACAGTGCTATGGTTGCTGTTCATGCAACTGCTAGTGCTGCCACCCCACCAGATCTTCAGGCCGAGGCTCGGGTGGCCGCGCCGTGGTCTTGAGGGAACACAAGCTGCGATCCCCACGGTTGTCTCCATGACGGCCCTCACACCGGCACCAGCGAGCCAGGATGTGGAAACCCATGGTGACATGGCTGCTGCTGGAGCTCAGGCCCAGAGTGACCACCTGGGGCCCCAGGACCGTGGGGTGAGTGTGACCTATTGATGCCATAGCAACTGCCCTGGGCCGCTGATTTTGGGGAGCCAGCCTCTTGGTGGCAGTGTAGGAAACACTTGTGCTTCCCTCTCTGGCGTCTCTGCACCTGTGTGAGGCTTGGAGCGGCCATTGCACTGAAGGTGGAAGCCAAGGGCTACTGTGCCCCGGTGCTAGGGGGATACAGGCTGCCAATATGAGGACACTCCTGTCCCGGCGCTTGCCTCATGGAGGCCCTATCTGAAAATTTGGGGTGTCTCCCCCTTGCCCTGCCTACCTCAAGGCTCTTGGAGGCCACTGTGTGCAACCTTGCTGGCCCTGCTGCTGAAATCAACTGGGAAATGTCCTCTGGCTGGGCTTGCTTCCATCCCCTCGGTTGCTGATATCTCAGGGGCTGCTGCTATAGCTTATGCCACCAATTTACTTTTGAAAGAACAATGCATTTCTCTTATAATGTAGTGCAAGAGGAGTGCACAGATCAATTTTGTAAAGAATACCTTCCTCCCCCGCCCCCCCCCCCCCAGGAAATGAAATAAACACAACTAGAGCTCTTGGTGGTCCACATCTGTGATCCTAGTTCCTAAGGAGGCAGGGAAGGATACTGGTTAGAGCCATCAGGATTACTAGCGTTTGTAAGATCTCATGTAGGAAATCAGCTGTGTTACACATAGTAGAAAAGCAGACTGCTGTTGGATCTTGTCTAGCAACTCAGAATGGTTTGATCTGAGGATGGCAGTTGCAAACCAGCCCAGGTAGCAAAGACTATAAGAGTCTTCTCCCTAATTTAGTAGAAAAAGAGCCAGAAGTGGACATGTGGCTGAAGCTGTGGAGGACTAGCTTTGGGTACAAAAGCTCAGGGACAGTGCCCTGGCCCTTATTTGAAGTTCAGGGCCAGAATGAAAAATGAATAAGTCAAATCAGAAACAGAGTGGAACTATTGCTGAAAAGGACCTGAGTTCCTAAGTCCATTACTGCCAAAAGTCAAATGAAACATGGAAGAAAAATGTTTGAAATGCTCTATCCATCCATCTGTATATATGCATATACATGAAGATGTATAAATATATATCTGCATTTATATGTATACATATGTATATATCTGTACGTATATATATGTATTACTATATATACATATATATGTGCATATATTCAGATGTGACTGTAGGAATAGAAATGTAATGTTAAATGGAAGCAAGGCCAGAAAGGGTTGTTTCTGGTTCTTTCACTTTCTTGCTGTTTCACTTTTTTCCCCTGCCCTCCCCTCCCCTCCTCTCTCTCCCTCTCCCCCTCCCTCCCTCACTCCCTCCCTGCCTCCCTCCCTTCTCTCTTTCTTTCTCTCTTTCTTTCTGTCTTCCCTCCCTCCCTCCCTCCCTCCCCCCTCTTTCTTTCTTTCTTTCTTTCTTTCTTTCTTTCTTTCTTTCTTTCTTTCTTTCTTTCTTTCTGTCTTTCTCTCTCTCTCTCTCTCTCTCTCTCTCTCTCTCTCTCTCTCTCTCTCTCTCTCTCTCTCTCCTTTCCCCCCTCTCTTCTTTTTTATTGGCCACAGATCAATACTTGAACTTGGTATTCGAGGCTTGCTTTCAAGGTGGCTGGTGCTTTGGGATCTCAGGCAACAATTGAAGCCCTCATTCTGGCAGTCTCATTGGCCTCCTGAGTCTTCATTTTCTTCCTGAAGGTACTCCTGATGCTTTCCATGGATTCTTCATCTGGAAGCATCCTGAGAGGTGAGGGATAACTAGGACTCCAGTTCAAAATTATTTCCTCACCAGGTTTTGAGGACTCAAGACCTTAATCCTAGCTACACAGGGGACTGAGCTGCGAGGATGGTAGTTTGGAGATAGAAGAGGGAAAAAATAAAAGAAGGTCATCATGGTAAACATAGAGAATGGTTAGAATGACGTCAATGTAGGCTGGACTTGCAGCTTTTAGGCCCTCTTTATTGTCCTTTGGGGAGCTTGGCTTGGATACCCCTCCACTTTGCTTGGGTCTCCATTTTCTGCGACTGAGTCTTAAACCTTACAGTGTCCTGGTCTCACTCAGAATCCCACAAGGTTCAGAACAACCATCATGAGTAAGCCTACAGTATCTGGAGCTAAGGGCATTGTTGAGGGAACTGTGGGCCCTTGGGCCTGAGTGTTGATGGCATTGACCTTGTTGTCATAGCTGCCAAGAGGACACCGCTGCTGCCTGAGTGCTGCCTATGAGGCAGCCGTATCTGATGGTTTCGTGCCCCATTTCACTCCTTGGCTACTATGTCTGTGTGTGGACATGGCCTTTTGAGGGAGCTGTGGGGCCTGGGGCTTGAGGGCTGCTGGTATTGCCTTTGTTGCCATAGCTGCCAAGGGGACACCACTGCTGCCTGGGTGCTGCATACTAGGCGACCATTTCTGAAGGCTTGGAGCCCCATTTCACTCCTTGCACCATTCTGTGTACATGGTCTTTGGAGAGAGGTATGGGCCTTTGGGCCTAAGGGCAGGTGGCTTTGCCCTTATTGCCATAATGGTCAGGGGAACACTGCAGTTGTCTGGGTGGTACCCATTAGGTGGCATGTCAGATAGTTTGGGATCAACACTGCCTGCAACCTTGTATGGCCATGGCCTTCAACCTACCACATGTGGCCCAGGCCTAGTGTGTCAATGTGGCAGTACTGTGGGACTGAGCACTGCGACTATACATCACCATCCCTTGCCATATCTATCTTTATTAGCAGTTGCTACCCAAGCATCTGCATGGCAGCAGCCATTGCTATTACTCTGGGGAGTCCTGCTCTCTTCCCTAACCTCTGAGCCTGGGTACAGACTTCCCCAGCTTCCTTCAGGTGCCTGGAACTGAGGCCTGCACTGCCAACACAGAGGTCTCCTTAGGCTGCAGTTTAATTGCATCACCATTGTCACCACTGTCAGAATGCTGGTCCCCAGCCATTTCTGCCTGAAACCTTTATTTTTCCCATTGTTTTCCCCCATAATTCTATGAGGCAAGAAGAGGGCATTGTTTGCAACCCCAACAATTCCTTGTTTTGAGAACTGCGATCAATAGCATTCCTTGAAGCTGGGGTTGCTTGTGTCATCACTGTTGTCAGAGCAACTGCCCAGAGCTGCTACCAGCGTACAGTCCTGTTTAAAACTTCAGTGAGCCCTACTCTGAACTTATGGCTCCACTGTGAGGCACAGAGCGGCCATTGCGTGCGACTTCTTTAGTGCTTGGGTCCAAAAACTGCAGTCATATTGCCCCAGGTCCTTGAGTCTGCTGGATGCTTGTGACACAATCATCAGTTATCAGCTGTTGTGAGGACATTGAGGCCACAGTACCTGACTCAAGGCATCCCTGTGAGAAAAGCTGGGGTGCCTTTTGCTCTCCTGGAGGCTTTCCTGGAGGGTGTCACCCCTATGAACTTGTCAATTCCCAGTGTCCTGTGGCTAGGCTTTGGGGCTGCAAGTGGTGTCTATCACTCTGGTCAATATTGTCCAGTTTGTCCTTGCCACAGCCATTATCCAACTTTGTGATTTCTATAGGCCCATGTTTGTTTATTGTGGTGGGTGGGGGTCAGTCCTAGGGCTTGAATTCAGGGCCTGGGTGCTATCCCTAAGCCTTTTTGCTCAAGATGAATGCTCTACCACTTTCATCACAGCTCTACTTCTGGCTATTTGGAGGTCAATTTGGAAGAGTTTCATGGACTCTTCTGGCTTTAAACTGTGATTCTCAGATCTCAGCCTCCTGAGTAGCTAGGATTACAGGCAGTAATGAGCCACTGGCCTGGCTGTTCCATAATCTATTTTTTGGGGTGTGTATGTGTGGAATGAAGCCATCTGTTCCTCATTGTTGTTGACTCATTTAAAAAGATGTGACTAGATATCATTGTCAGACTGCAATTTCTGCTGGAGAAAAATAACAACATGTTATTTTTGCTTTCTTTCTTTTTAAAATTATTATTACATAGTGTACAACGAGATTTCAGTCCATAAGCAAGATTATGAGTATAATCCATCTTGATCAATGTCATCATTTTCATCATTATCCCTATTTTTTCACCTGCCATCCCTACCCTCAAGTTACTTAGTTCAACTTTTTTCTTCTTTGGAATGGCAATTAAGGTTTGTTGGTATAGATAGTGGACATGTCTTCCCATTCTTCCATAGAACCAAGAAAACTGAATACCTTTGGACTACTTATATAATTAAAAATTACCTTAGGAGGGTAGCAACAGGTGAGCTAATACTTGCTGATTTATTCCTTTTTGGAGAATAAGGAATAAAAAATAATAAAGCTCCTTTTATTCTATTTTTCCCTATTGGTACACATCTCAATAAAAGAGATAACAAAGGATTCTGTCCATAAAGGGTTGCCCTTAATTTCCAAGAAAGTATGGAGGCAGGGATAAGTATCTAGATGTCTAGTTTCATGGGTGTTCCTCTGTCATGCTATTGTTCACCACTATTTTGGTTGTTGTTTTTTCCGCCTTAAAAATTTACTTTTGGGAACATCAAAATGGTGAAACAAAGGATAAAAGGCCAACCAATGCAGCAGTGATTCTTACAAGACAAATAGGTTGGAAATTAACTGTACAACTGAAGGGGTTTGGGGAGAAAAATGAGGGAGGATGGTAACAAGTTTGACAAGAAATGTATTCACTATGATGTAGCTGAAACCCCTCTGTACATCACCTTGACATAAATTTAAATTAAAAAACTTACTTTTGGGTGACATTGATTAAGATGCATTGAATTTATAAATTGCTTTGTTAAGTGGCAACTCCTTTGTACAACTATTTGAAGAAAAAATGAAAAAAATTAATTTTAATTTTATTATTATTATTATTATTATTATTATTATTATTTTTACCTATCTGTTACCACCAATGGCTGTCCTTTTTCTTAGTGGATGGATTTCCTTGTATGGACTACAATCCTGATTCCTTTCTACCTTGTTAGAAACTATTTCAAAGGAATTTCGACATATTTGTGTTAACCACAATCAGTTTACAACTAGATTTAAAAAAATGTGTTTATATGAGTGGGATTCTAACTAAATGAACATTGGGATGTTATTTAAATTTGTTCTGGTTAATTGTTTTAAGGATAGTGGGATCCTTGTGCCTTCTGACAAAACAAGCTTCTTTAAGGTGAGAATGAATGAATACTAATTGAGCACAAAAGTCTAACCTGTCAACTCTGCATTGCATGCTTAGTCAAATTAGATCAGACCATGCTGGCTTATATTAACTGGGTTTGCTGTTTGTAATGAATGTGCCTTGACATTTGGATGAGATGTTAGAGTTGCCTTTTTGATTATGCCATATTGATATTTTCATTACTCCTTAAAATTACTCTAATTTTTAAACACAAGAAAGCCAATGCTTTTGATCTTATTTTGCAGTAGGCTCACTTTAGGTTAGCTCAGAAACAATATGCAAACTATCCTTTACCTGGACAGTTGACATAAAATGGCTAAAGGTAGAAATAATCTATATATTTGGGTTTTGGTGTTTTGTAAGATGATAACAATCCAAATTTAGAAAATCTTGAAATAACTTAAGGTTTTACACTAAAATGCACTCACTCACTGTGTCTTGAGTCTGAAACCTGTGGCTTTGCAGACAGGTAGAGTTGTTGGTAATAAATGAAGTATTGTATGCAAGAACTTTACATCATAATCCTTGAATTCATTAGCATTTTTAGCCTTTTATTTTTTTATTTTATTTTTATTTTTTGGCCAGTTCTGGGGCTTGGACTCAGGGCCTGAGCACTGTCCCTGGCTTCTTTTTGCTCAAGGCTAGCACTCTGCCACTTGAGCCACAGCACCACTTCTGGCCATTTTCTGTATATGTGGTGCTGGGGAATCGAACCCAGGGCCTCATGTATACGAGGCAGGCACTCTTGCCACTAGGCCATATCCCCAGCCCCCATTTTTAGCCTTTTAAAGAGATGTCCTTTTGAATAGATGGTGTTCTTTTATAGAGACAGTGTTCAAGGCTCTGCAGTATTTTCTGAAATGTATAAAATCTCTCCTTGTGTTGGGGCTGGGGTTATGGCCGAGTGGCAAGAGTGCTTGCCTTGTATACACGAAGCCCTGGGTTCAATTCCCCAGCACCACATATACAAGTGGCAGAGTGCTAGCCTTGAGTAAAAAGAAGCCAGGGACAGTGCTCAGGCCCTGAGTTCAAGCCCTAGGACTGGCAAGAAAAAAAGTCTCTCTTTCTGGTTATATATGTGTATTAATCTTATAAGAAAAGTGCCTTTGAAGTTCAGTGTAGCTTTAGTATTTTCTTATCTTTTTCAGTCTTTTTTATAGCTTTCAAAAATAAAAATTATGTTTGGACAGAATTGTATTTTATTTACCTTTCAACAATCTTTCTTTTCTTTTATTTCCTGTTTCTCACATACATCATTCTTATTACTTAAACATGAAAAAAACAGTAATGTTTTAAAAAGCAAAGTTGACTGCCTTAAATAGACTTCCATAGACTATAAACAAAGCACTACTTGAATAAAAAGGGTTTATGAGATTTTTCTAGACTAGTTCTCATTATACCTTCTTTAATTTGCTTTGGTCTTAGATATATCATTGGTTTAACATTCCCTCCCTGAGGCCCAGTATTTCTTCTGGAAAATTTTAATTTTATTCTTTTTTTAAAATTTATTTGTTTATTAATTGAACAAATTTTTTGACAAGGTGTTGTGCAAAAAGGGTACAGTTACATAGAAGGGCAGTGTGTACATTTCATGTGGTATCTTACGTCCTGTTTTTCTATCTCTTCTCTAGGTCAGGTAGACATATATACAATACACAATGTAGCAAGAACATATACAGTAGCCACATGGCCACGCCCAAGAAAGTTCGCCTAGGGCTTTAAATGCAATGTCAATATTAGACCATATGTCGACAGTAGTCTTATATGAATGTACATACCTAGCTTTTGAGATATTGTATTCCCCTGAGAGGTCAATTTTTGATCTTTATGTGTTGAGTAATTATTTGGTTTTTGTTACATACTGTTGGTTCGCTGCCCCAAACCTGTGGGGAATACTATTTGACAAGCAGTTTTTGGTTTCACAGACTTGGTCTCTACTGTCTCTCCGTCTCCCTTTGTTAACAGTCATATATCAGGGAGATCATGCCCCTTTGTTTTCTGTGTTCTAGGCTTGTCTCGCTCAACATTATTTGTTCGAGTTCTGACCATTTCCCTGTAAATAACAATATTTCACCATTCCTAATCGCTATGTAGTATTCCATTGTGTATAGGTACCATATTTTTTGGATCCATTGGTCTGTGGAGGGGCATCTGAGTTGTTTCCATATTTTGGCTATTGTGAATTGTGCTGCGACAAACATGGAAGTACAAATGTCTTTTTGATATCTTGGGTTTTGCTGTTTAGGATAGATGCCTAGGAGTGGTATGGCTGGGTCATACGGTAGGTCTATATTGAGCTTTTTGAGAAACCTCCATACTGATCGCCAAAGTGGTTGTACTAATTTGCACTCCCACCAACAATGGAGAAGGGTTCCTCTTTCCCCACACCCCCTCCAGCATTTGTTGTTTCCTGAGTTCATAGTATAGGCCATTCTAACTGGGGTGAGGTGGTATCTCAGGGTTGTTTTTATTTGCATTTCCTTTCCTACCAGGGATGTTGAGCATTTCCTCAAGTGTTTCTTTGCCATTTTTATATCTTCTCTTGTGAAGTCTCTCTTTAGCTCTTTTGCCCATTTCCTAATAGGTTTATTGGGCTTGGAGGGACTTAGTTTTTTGAGTTCTCTGTAGATGACAGATATCAGGCTTTTGTCTGTTGCTGTGCTGGTAAATATCCTTTCCCATATCGTTGGCTGTCTTTCTATTTGGGTGGTTATGTCCTTAGCTATGCAGAAACTTTTTAATTTGTAGTGGTCCCATTTGTCGAGTCTTTCCCCTATTTGTTGTGCCCCTGGGACTCTATTCAGGAACTTCCTTCCTGTGCCTGTAAGTTCTAGCGTCTTTCCTACTCTGTCCTTCAGTAGTTTCAAGGATTCAGGTCTGATATTGAGGTCCTTGATCCATTTTGAGTTGATCTTGGTGCATGGTAATAGGCTTGGGTCTACTTTGAGTTTTCTGCATATGGCTGCCCAGTTCTCCCAGCACCAGTAGTTGAAGAGGCTATGTTTATTCCATTGTATGTCTTTTTTTTTTTTTTTTTCTCAAATTTTTATTGTCAAACTGATGTACAGAGAGGTTACAGTATCATACGTTGGGCATTGGATACATTTCTTGTACTGTTTGTTACCTTGTCCCTCATGCCCCCCTCCCTCCCCCCTTTCCCCCCCCCCAGTGTTCAGTTCACTTACACCAGACAGTTTTGCAAGTATTGCTTTTGTCGTTATTTCTCTTTTTTTACCCTGTGTCTCTCAAATTTGGTATTCCCTTTCAATTTCCTACTTCCAATACCAGTAAACACGGTTTCCAATATACTCAGATAAGATTACAGAGATAGTGTAGGTACAACCATAGGAAGGTGATACAAGAGCATCATCAATAATAGAAACTACACATACACCTAGGACGTTGAAAGTAGTTACAACTGTGATATATCAATTGTTTCCATAACATGGAGTTCATTTCACTTAGCATCATCTTATGTGTTCCTAAGGGTATAGCTATTGGGCCTTGTGAACCTCTGCTATGGCTTGCCTAAACCTGTACTAATTATTCCCAATAAGGGAGGCCATAGAGTCCATGTTTCTTTGGGTCTGGCTCACTTCACTTAGTATAACTTTTTCCAAGTCCTTCCATTTCCTTACAAATGGAACAATGTCATTCTTTCTGATAGAGGCATAAAATTCCATTGTGTATATGTACCACATTTTCCTGATCCATTCATCTATGGAGGGGCATCTGGGTTGGTTCCAGATTCTCGCTATGACAAATTGTGCTGCGATGAACATTGTTGTGCTGGTGGCATTACTGTGATTTTGTTTGTGGGCTTTTGGATAGATACCCAACAGTGGGGCTGCTGGGTCATAGGGGAGTTCTATATTGAGCCTTCTGAGGAATCTCCATACTGCTTGCCAGAGTGGCTGAACCAGTTTACATTCCCACCAACAATGAAGTAGGGTTCCCTTTTGGCCACATCCCCTCCAACAATTGTTATTATTAGTTTTCTTGATATATGACATTCTTGCTGGGGTGAGATGGAATCTCAATGTTGTTTTGATTTGCATTTCCTTTATGGCCAGTGATGTAGAGCATTTTTTCATATGTCTATTGGCCATTCTCATTTCCTCATCAGAGAAGTTTCTTTGTAAGTCTTTAGCCCACTTGTTGAGGGGGCTATTGGTTCTTTGCGGTTTTGTTTTGGAAGAAGGTAATTTTTTTAGTTCTGCATATATTTTAGAGATGAGGCCTTTGTCTGTTGAATGTCCGGTAAAGATCTTCTCCCAGTCTGTGGGCTTTCTGTTTATCTTGAGAGCTATGTCCTTTGCCATGCAGAAGCTCTGCAGTTTAATGCAGTCCCATTTGTCCAACTTTTCTTTGATTTGTAGCCTTTCAGGGTCTTTGTTAAGGAAGTTCTGTCCTGTGCCAAGGAGCCCGAGTGTTTCTCCTACTCCTTCCTTTAGTGTTTTCAGGGTGCCTGTTTTGATTTCAAGGTCTTTAATCCATTTGGAGTTTATTTTGGTGCAGGGTGATATATAAGGATCTAGTTTTAGTTTGTTGCATGTGTTGAGCCAGTTTTGCCAGCACCACTTGTTAAAGAGGCTATCTTTCTTCCATACTATTGTTTTAGCTCCTTTATCAAAGATTAAGTAGGCGTAGTTCTGTGGGTTTAATTCTGGGTCTTCAATTCTGTTCCATTGGTCTTCAGGCCTGTTCCGGTGCCAATACCAAGCTGTTTTTATTACTATAGCTTTATAATACAGCTTGAAGTTGGGTATTGTAATTCCTCCAGCACTGTTCTTTCTGCTTAGGAGTGTTTTTGCTATTCTAGGTCTTTTATTGTTCCATATGAATTTCTGGATTGCTTCCTCTATTTCATTAAAGAATGGTGTTGGGATATTAATGGGTATTGCATTGAATTTGTAGATAGCCTTTGGCAATATTGCCATTTTGATTATATTAATCCTCCCAATCCAGGAGCATGGGAGGTTTTTCCATTTCCTTAGTTCTGACTTAATTTCGTTTTTCAAGGTTTTAAAGTTCTCCTCAAAGAGGTCTTTCACTTCTTTGGTTAAGTTTATTCCTAGGTATTTTATGTTTTTGAGGGCTATTGCAAAAGGAGTTGCTTTCCTGATTTCAGCCTCGGTCTTCGGGTTGTTAGCATAGAGAAAGGCTGTTGATTTTTGAAGGTTTATTTTATAACCTGCAACTTTGCCAAAGTTTTGGATCAGCTCTAGTAGCTTGGGGGTAGAGTCTATGGGATTCTTTAGGTATAGGATCATGTCATCTGCGAAGAGAGAAAGTTTAACTTCATCTTTTCCTATTTGGATCCCCTTTATATTCTCTTCTTGCCTAATTGCTCTGGCTAGGAATTCTAGTACTATGTTGAAGAGCAGGGGAGAGAGTGGACATCCCTGCCTTGTTCCTGATTTTAAAGGGAATGGCTTTAGTTTTTCACCATTTAGAGTTATGCTTGCTGTTGGTTTGTCATAAACTGCCTTGATTATATTCAGGAATGTTCCCTGGAATCCCAGTTTTTCCAGGGCTTTTAGCATAAATAGGTGCTGGATTTTATCGAACGCTTTTTCCGCATCCAGCGATAAAACCATGTGGTTCTTTACCTTGCTCCGGTTGATGTGGTGGATTATATTAATTGACTTGCGTATATTAAACCAGCTTTGCATCCCTGGGATGAATCCAGTTTGATCGTGGTGTATGATTTTTTTGATGACCTGTTGAAGTCGATTGGCCAGAATTTTGTTGAGAATTTTTGCATCTATGTTCATTAGGGAGATTGGTCTGTAGTCCTCTTTCCGTGATGAGTCTCTGCCTGGTTTTGGGATGAGGGTTATACTGGCTTCATAAAATGAGTCTGGTAGTGAACGTTCTCTTTCAATTTCATTGAAGAGTTTGAGAAATATTGGAGTGAGTTCTGTTTTGAAGGCCTTGTAGAATTCTGCGGTGAATCCGTCTGGACCTGGGCTTTTCTTGGATGGGAGATCATTTATTGCTGTTTCTATTTCAATACTGGATATGGGTCTGTTTAGAAGGTTTAAGTCTTCATAGTTGAGTTTGGGGGTATCAATTTTTTCTAGGAAATCATCCATTTCTTCCAAGTTCTCGAATTTGTTGGCATAAAGTTTTGCAAAATAGTCCCTTATTATTTTCTGAATTTCGGTTATTTCTGTGGTGATGCTACCTGTTTCATCTCTTATCTTGTTTATTTGAGTGTGCTGCCTTCGTTCTTTGGTCAGGTTTGCCAGGGGTCTGTCTATCTTGTTGATTTTTTCAAAGAACCAACTCTTTGTTTTGTTGATTCTTTCGATGGTTTTTTTAGTCTCTAATTGATTTAATTCTGATTTGATTCTAATTATTTGCTTCCGTCTATTGACTTGGGGTTTGGCTTGCTGTTCTCTCTCCAGAAAATTAAGGTGCTTTCTTAAATTACTGAGTTGCTGTTTCTCCAGTTTGTTGATGTATGTACTCAGAGATATAAATTTTCCTCTGAGTACTGCCTTTGCTGTGTCCCAAAGGAGCTGGTACTTTGTGTCCTCAACTTGGTTGAAGTCCATAAACATTTGAATTTCTGTTTTAATTTCTTCAATGATCCACTGATGGTTCAGCAGTGTGTTCTTTAGTCTCCATGAATTGTGGGATTTTCTGTGGTGGCTGAGTGAGTTGAGCTCTAATTTTATTCCATTGTGGTCTGAAAGAATGCAGGGAATGATTTTTTTTTTTTTTTTTTTTTTTTTTTTTTTTTTTTTTTGCCAGTCCTGGGCCTTGGACTCAGGGCCTGAGCACCTTCCCTGGCTTCTTCCCGCTCAAGGCTAGCACTCTGCCACTTGAGCCACAGCGCCACTTCTGGCCATTTTTTGTATATATGGTGCTGGGGAATTGAACCCAGGGCTTCATGTATACAAGGCAAGCACTCTTTGCCACTAGGCCAAATCCCCAGCCCCAGCAGGGAATGATTTTGATACTTCTGAATTTGTACAGATTTTCTTTGTGCCCTAAGATGTGATCTATTTTGGAGAATGTTCCGTGTGCTGCCGAAAAGAATGTGTATTCTGTCCTTGCTGGGTGGAATATTCTGTAGATGTCGATTAAGTCTAGTTGGTCTATGCAATTGTTTAGTTCTGTGGTTTCTTTGTTCAGTTTTTGGCGTGTTGATCTGTCCAGTGGTGATAGTGGAGTGTTAAAGTCCCCCACTATCATTGTGTTTGGGTCTATGAATGTTTTTAGAGCCAATAGTGTTTGTTTGATGAAGTTGGGTGCTCCTGCATTTGGTGTGTAGATATTTAGGATGGTTATTTCTTCCTGTTGGAGAGATCCTTTTACTAGTATGTAGTAACCTTCTTTGTCTCTTCTTACCTTTTTTAATTTGAAGTCAATTTTGTCTGATACTAGGATTGCAACTCCAGCCTGCTTATGGGGGCCATTTGCTTGATAGATTTGTTTCCAGCCTTTCACTTTTAGAAGATGTTTACTTTTGCTGGATAGATGTGTCTCTTGGGGGCAGCAGAAAGATGGATCTTGATTTTTGATCCAAGTTATGAGCCTATGTCGTTTGATTGGAGAATTAAGTCCATTAATGTTGACAGTTAGGATTGAGAGGTGATCGTTTGTTCTTTTCATTATCACTATCTTGTTTAAAGGTGTGTCTTCCCATTTCTTGATCTAGTGTTTACTAATTAGGGTTCATTTCTCTGTCTGTGTTGGGATCTTGATTATTTTCCCTGTAGAGTACATCTTTAAGGATTTTGTGTAAAGCTGGTTTGGTGGAGATATATTGTTTCAGTTTTTCCTTATTGTGGAAGACTTTTATTTGACCTTCGGCTATGAAGGAGAGTTTGGCGGGGTACAGAATTCTTGGTTGGTAGTTATTTTTATTTAGAGTTTGGTATACTTCATTCCAGGCTCTCCTTGCTTTCATGGTCTCTGCTGAGAAGTCTGGGGTAATTCTGATTGCTTTTCCTTTATATGTGATTGTTTTCTTTGCCCTAACAGCTTTGAGTATTTTTTCCTTGCACTCTGCTGAAGCTGTTTTGATCACAATGTGTCGGTGGGAAGTCCTATTCTGGTCAGGTCGATTTGGGGTTCTAAATGCTTCTTGTACCTGTATAGGCCTTTCCTTCTGGATGTTTGGGAAGTTCTCAGCTAGTATTCTGTTAAATAGGTTGCCTATCCCATTAACCTCTTTCTCCAAGTTTTCCTCAATACCTATTATCCTTAAATTGGGCTTCCTGATTGTGTCTTGAATCTCCTGTAGCGATCTGTTTTGTTGCTTGGACTGGATTTGTATTGATTTTTGATCTTTCTCCATAGAGTCTAAGGAATCTTCAGCTCCTGAGATTCGATCCTCTGCTTCAGTTAGTCGGGACTGTAGGCTAGCAACTTGATTTCGAATCTCTTTTCCTTCTGACTGGTCTTTCCTGATGATTTCCATGTCATTTCTTAGGTCCTGTATGGACTTCTTTACTTCATTAATTTCATTACTTTGGTTTTGAGTGTTGTCTCTCAAATCTTTAAGTTGGGTAGCTATCTTTTCATTTGACTCTTGAAGCTCACTTATCTTTCTATTTGTGGATGCCATGAAATTCTCCATTAATTTTTGCTTTGCCTCCTCACGCTCTAACATAATTGACTGAAGAGATTCAAACTTTTCATTTATCATGTTTATCAGTAAACTTTGTAGAGCATTTTGGGGGTTTTCTTCTATGTTTTTGATTGACTGTTCTGCTTCCTGCTTGTTTTGAGTGGGGGATAAGACTTCATTATTTGCCATCTTTCTTGTGTTTCTTCTGCCCATTTGAATTGGGAATGCCAGTCTACCAGCACCTGTGAGCACTGTTTAAGACCCAAAGCAGCCCTTACCAAGCACTGTTGTGTAAATCTTACAATTTCACAATTATATACAGATACCTTGTATACCTGTCTATAAAGTTAGATTTGGTGTTCCTAAAGAATACAATTTCAATATAACATCCGATCCTGGGCCCTGTATTCAGTAGTTACTTATTTACTGTTACAACCCTATATGCAATTCTTGTTTTTATATTAAGTTCTTTTAGGACTGGTTTTCTCTATGAACCCCTTTGATTCACTCGTATTAAGCTGGGATACCCTCTATCCAATAACCAGGAGTCAATGGAACCTGGAGGTCCAGGCAGTAAGTCAGGCGGGTAAGTTGGAGGTAGTAAAGAGAATAGAGTAAAGTGTATTGGGGGGGGGTGATTTTGGTTTAGTTTCAGTGACGTGGAAATGTGGAGAAGAGTAGAATCAGTAGAAAGAACATTGATAAAATGACAGACACTGGAGAGTTAGCAGAAAAGGGTGTAGGTGTTATTTATAGGAAAGTAATTTTTAAAGGAAGAGGACGCATCGAGAGAAATGAAGTAAAAATACTGGAAGACAGAAACACAAAACAGAGAAAAATTATTTAAAAAGGAAGCATAAGTAGATAAAAAGGAAAATAACAGAAAAAGAACAACCCAAACAAATAAACAAACACAAAAAAATCTTGATAAAACAAACCAATAAAAATGGAAAACAAACAAAAAACAAACAAACCAAAAAAAAAAAAAAATAACCAGCCAATGATGTTTCAGGTGTGAAAAAATTAAAAAGAAAATTTAAAAGAAAAGTTTATAAAAAAAAAATGTTTGAAAAGAAAAAGAAACCAGTCTCTGATTTCCCTGCAATGGACTGCAGTCTATTTTCCTGATTGGCTGGTTTGACTTGATTTCAGTTGGCAAGGGGTGGTTCTGTTCTGACCTTCTCCCCTGTTGGTGCAATCGTGGGTCTCTGAGATTCCCACAGCTTGCAGGCAGGCCTTGGGCGTCCTCTGTCGATGGGGACGTGAGCAGTCTCAGGAACTGTGGCTCCTCTGTCTGCTGTGGGGCCGCTGCCTTTGATGCCTGGTCTTGACTATGCTGTGACCACAGCAGGGTGGGGCGCCTCTGGGCTGTTTTGCTCCGCTGAGCGTTGCTTGCCTGAGGGAGGCGGCCTCTGTGGCATATGTAGCTATGGAATACAGCTCCGTTTTGGGCTGGGAATTAGCTTCCTCTGTGATGGGACCGTTTAGCTGTCCCTGGAACTGTTTGTTCCTCCGTCTGTTGTTTCCGTGCCCCTGGTAGCTGCTCGCAGCTTTTGCTTTAAGTTTAGAAGTTCCGGCGGGCAGGGCGGGGCATCTCTGGCTAAGCCCCGGACTCGCCTCCCGCCAGGGCAGGGGGGCAGGGGGCGTTCTTCTGGGCTGGGCTGGTTCTCACTGATTCCGCCCCTCCTGCCCTTTTCAAAGATGGCTTTTTTGACCTCACTTTCCCCAGGCCCGCTTCAGTTCCAGTCTGGTCTGACCCTATGCCAGTGTCAAAGATGGCGCTTTGCTCTGGCGGTGAGGACAGGGATGCCTTCCAGAAGCTGGACTGTGGGCACAAGTGATGATAAATTTTGGGGGTACTCACGCTGTCTCTGCGATGTGAGGTCCTCCGTGCTCGGCTGCCGTCTGGAGTATTTAACACTTTAGCTGTGCGGAGTGTGGGGGCGGGGGAGGCTGTGCCCGGCACTGTGCCGGAGCCGGCGCTGGCGCGGCGCGGCGGCGGGACGCCGCTCGGAGCTGAATTATGTGCTTTCAGACCAGCAAAGTCGATTTTTCCTTCCTGTTCAGAATCCCTGTACTGTTAGAAATTACTTTGGCTGTCTTTCTCGGAGAAAGAGTTTCTATGAGGTGATAAAGCTATGATATCGGAGGGAGCGCTGCAAGGGCTCAGCCACTGCTCTCCATTGTATGTCTTTAGCTCCTTTGTCGAATATCAGTTGGCTGTAAGAGTGCGGTTTTATTTCTGGGTCTTCAATTCTAATCCATTGGTCTTTCAGTCTGTTTTTATACCAATACCATGCTGTTTTTGTTATGATGGCCTTGTAGTAGAGCTTGAAGTCTGGTATTGTGATACCTCCTGCACTGCTTTTTTTGCCTAGAATTGCTTTGGCTATTCTAGGTTTTTTGCTGTTCCATATGAATTTATGGATTGGTTTCTCTATTTCAGTGAAGAATGTGGCTGGGATTTTGATAGGTATTACATTGAATTTGTATAACAATTTGGGCAGTATGGCCATTTTCACTATATTGATTCTGCCTACCCATGAGCATGGGAGGTCTTTCCATCTCCTTGTGTCTTCTTTGATTTCCCTTATTAGATTTTTATAGTTTTCATTAAATAGGTCCGTCACGTCCTTGGTTAAGTTGATCCCTAGGTATTTTATTCTTTTTTTGGCTACTGAAAATGGAATTGTTTCCATAATTTTCTTTTCTGTTTGTCTATTGCTGGTGTACAGAAAAGCTGCTGACTTTTGTGGATTGATTTTGTATCCTGCTACTTTGCCAAATTGGTTTATTAGGTGTAGGAGTTTGGGTACTGAGTTTTTTGGGTCCTTCACATATAAGATCATGTCGTCTGTGAATAGGGATAACTTGATTTCTTCCTTGCCGATGTGGATCCCTTTGATGTCCTCCTCTTGCCTTATTGCTATGGCTAGGGATTCCAGCACTATGTTGAAAAGAAGTGGGGAGAGTGGGCATCCTTGTTTTGTTCCTGAGTTTAGGGGGAATGATTTAAGTTTCTCTCCATTTAAGATGATATTAGCAGTTGGTCTGTTGCCTGGTTTGGGAATGATTATGATATTAGCTTAGCAGAATGAGTTTGGGATTTCTCCCTGTTTCTATTTCACGGAAGAGTTTGAGGAGTATTGGTATTAGCTCATCACTAAAGGTTTTGTAGAATTCGTTGGTGAATCCATCTGGGCCTGGGCGTTTCTTTGTTGGGAGGTTCTTGATTACCTCCTGTATCTCACCGTAAGTTATTGGTTTATTTAGTTGATTTATTTCTTCTTGGTTCAGTTTGGGCAGTTTATACTTCTCTTAGAATTGATCCATTTCTGTAAAATTATTGTTTTTTGCTGAGTAGAGGTATTGGAAATAGCTCCTTATGATTGTTTGAATATTGTGTGTACTTGTTGTAATTTTTCCGGTGGAGTCCTTGATTTTACGTATATGAGTCTCTTCTCTTCTTTTTTTGTAAGTCTTGCAAGGGGTCTGTCAATTTTGTTTATTTTTTCAAAGAACCAGCTTTTAGTCTTATTTATTTATTGAATGGTCTTTCTATTTTCAATCAGATTTATCTCTTCTTTAATCTTTGTGATCTCTCCCCTCCTAGTCGTTTTAGATTCTTTCATTTCTTGTTTCTCCAGTTGTTTTAGTTTCACAGTGAGGTTATTCACCTGCTCTGCTTCTATTCTTTTAATGTGAGTGCTGAGGGTAATGATCTTGCCCCTCAGTACTGCCTTAGCTGTGTCCCATAGGTTTCTTTGTGATGTGTTTTCATTGTCATTGTGGCTTATGAATTCGTTAATTTCATCTTTAATTTGGTCTGTGGCCCAAGTGTTGGATAGCAGTGTGGGGTTTAGCCTCCAAGAGTGTGTATAGCCTCTGTGGTATCCTTTGTTTTCGAGGGTTACTTTTAATCCACTGTGATCAAATATAATACATGGGATGACGTCAATACTTTTGTATTTGCTGAGGTTCTTTGTGTGGGCTATGACGTGGTCTATTTTGGAATATGATCCATGGGCTGCTGAAAAGAAGGTGTATTGGGTCTCTGTAGGGTGGAACGTTCTGTATAGGTCTGTCAGATCCATTTGGGAAATGGTGTTACTTAGGTCCTCAGCTCCCTTGCTAATCCTCTGGTGCCGGGCTCGAGTCGCCTCCCCTGGCACAGGGATCCAGGCTCTGCTATGCTCTAACAGCTCCCTTTCTCACCCTCTCCCCTGGTTACCCGACCCGCAGGTAAGACCAGAGTGGAATGCGGGGCTCAGGAAAGACCTCAGGTGCACGGGGCCGTACGAGATCGCTTTACCCCCCTCCTTACCCTTGAAGAAAGCCAGGCGTACACGGATCTCAGAGACGCTTCAAGAGAAAATCTGATTTAATAAGGGAGGGGCTAAGGCTGATATAGTAGATTGTGAGGAGAAAAGGGTTCATCGACCAGGGAGCTGGCAATAGGCCGGCGAGCTTGTCATAGGATCCCCTCATGAGCTAACGTCACTTGGTTAGCCCCATGCCAGGGGTGAAAACCCGCGAGACTGGGGGGCACATGGGCTGGCGAGAAAGTTTGGGGGCTGTTCGCAAAGCCAGTTTTTCTGGTTCCGGACCCAGAGAATTGTGGCCTGCTTCCGCATTCCCCAGGGCTGGGGGAAGGGCGGCGTCTCGGGCTCGCTCTCCAATGCCCTTCCCCCTCAAGGCCAAAGCTGAACCCCAACACTCTGGGTGTTGGATCTGTCTCTTGGAGAGAGAGGAGTATTAAAGTCACCCACTATGATTGTGTTTGCATCTATCTTGTTCTCTAATTCTGTGAGAATTTGCTTGACATATGTAGGGCCTCTTTTGTTCGGTGCGTGTACATTTATCACCGTGATGTCTTGATTCTGGATTTTTCCTTGTATTAATATGTAGTGTCCTTCTTTGTCTTTTTGAGTTGATTTTAATGAAAAGTCCAGCTTGTCTGAGATCAGGCTGGCTACACCTGCCGTTTTGGTAGGTGCATTTGTTTGGTAGATCTTGCTCCATCCTTTCATTCGAAGCCTGTTTTTGTCCCTTGCTTTAAGGTGGGTCTCTTGTAGACAGCAGATGTCAACTTTTTGTTTGCAAATCCATTCTGCCAGTCTGCTCCTCTTTATCAGAGAGTTTAAACCATTTATATTTAAAGAGATCAAGGATAAGGGTGTTTTTTTCTCCTTCCATTTTCTTGCTGGGATGTTTTTTCCTCTTTTTTTTTTTCCTTGTCTTTAGTGAGATGTTCTTTCTGTTGGACTTTGGCTATCATAGTTTCTTTCTGATTCTGTCTGTGTGTCTTGTACAATCTCTGATGGGTGGGGCTCCCCTCTTAGAATTCGCTGTAGGGCTGGTTTTTTATTCACATACTCCTATAGCTCCTCTTTGGTGTGGAAAGATCAGGTTTTCCCTTTGAATGTGAGCTCCAATTTCGCTGGATATTTGATCCGAGGTTGCAAATTGTTAGCCTGAAGTACATGGATGGTGTTCTTCCACTGACTTCGTGCTTGGTAAGTTTGTGTGGATAAGTCATCTGTTATTCGAATCCTCTTCCCATTGTAGAAAATTTCTTTCTTCGCTTTGGCTGAATTCAGAATTTGCTCTTTAATCTTGAGGTCTGAAGTCTTGAATATTATGTGCCTTGGGGTGGCTTTTCTGGGGTCTGGCCTTCCAGGTGTCCTATAGGCTTCAGTTACCTGGATGGGGTCCCCTGTGAGATTGGGGAAGTTTTCTGCAATGACTTTATTGAGAACATGTTTAAGCCCTCTGCTCTGGTATTCGGCTCCTTCTTCTATTCCAATTATGCGCAGATTGTATCTCTTGTCTTTGTCCATTAGTTCCTGGATTAGTCTTCCCTGAAGCTTCACCATTTCTTGGAGTGTGGTCATTTTCTGGTTGTTGTTGGCTGCTTCATCGTCCAGGCGAGAGATTCTGGATTCCATATGGTCCACTCTTGGTGTTATGGTTTCAATTGCGGAGTTTATGAGTGTCAGAGAGCTATTTATGGTAGTCAGATCAGCTCTGAGCTTGGAAATTTCTTCCTTTAAAGAGTTGTATTTTAAATCTATTTTTTCATGCATTTCAATTCTCAGGATGTGGAGATTTTCTTTAAAGGAGGCTTGCATTGTATCCATTTTTGCTTCCATTTCTTTCTTGGCTTCCTGGGTGTCCTTCAAGATTTCCACTCTAAACTCCTGGAATTGTTTTCTGATTTCATTTCTGATGCTTTCCATCATTCCTGTTAACATGGCCTCATTTGCTTTTTTAATCTTCATCTCCTCTTCAGTCGTGCTACTTTTTGGAGCTGGCGAGTTGGCTTGCGCTTTGATGAACTGTGTTATGCTTCTTTGTGATTTGCACATCTGGAGATCTGTGGATGGCTTCTCAGGTTTGGTTTGTAGCTCTGCCCTCCCTCCTGTGTAGGCGTGTCTACCAGAGCAGGTGCTGCCGCTGTGGCCCCGCCCACCAGTGCGGGGTACGCCTACCAGAGCGGGCGCTGTCTCGGGGTGGGGCCCACCCTCCTGTGTGCTTTGCACCCACTACAACAGGCGCTGGCTCTGTGGCCCCGTCCACTTTAGCAGGGTATGCCTCCCAGAGCGAGCCCCGGGTTGTTGGGTTGTGTTTGCGCCCTCCCGCGAGTCCGTTGGGTGGGGCGGTATTTGTGGGGCCCAGTGGGATCGACTGTCCGGGTGTGGGTTAGCACCCTCAGACCTCACCTCCGCTGCGAGGGGGTGGGGCGTGATCAGGCCCAGGTGTCCCTGCTGTGCTGGTATTGTCCACCAGCGCCTGTGATTTTAGTTGTAAGCGTCTGCGAGGTCTAGTCGCCTTGGGTGGGGCTTGCACTACCGGCCGTCCCCCAGCCCCTGTTGGGAAGGGGGCGGGGCCGGTTCTGCCAGTTCAGGAACCTGTGGGGCCTTGGGGCTGCTCCGCCCTTCCCCTGCTTAACTGACTTCCCAGCTCCTGATGGGAGCTTCCCGCCTGATTTGGGGGTTCTTTGTTCCCTCGGGGTGGGGAGGGGGAGGGAGGGAGATCTAGCTTCTTTGTAGGGCTTAGGTCTCTGATAGTTGGTCTCCCGTTGGGTGAGGGGGTAATGGGGGACTCACTGATCCTGGATTGTGTGTGTGTCCCACGTAGCCGTTGGTCTTTCTGGGGGTGGGAAAGTGTCGTGGTGGCTTCCCCGGTTCCCTCCTTCTGCCGCACTGGGTTCCCCATCTGCCGTCTGTCCAAATCCAGTGTGGATCCGAACTTCTTGTCGCTGCCGTTGTGTGTCTTGGTCCGCACTCTCCCTAGTGGCCATGGGGTCTCCCGCTATCTGAATTCTGTGCTTCCGGCAGCCTGTCTGCTGATCGCCGGGTTCCCCTTTCCCAGCCTGGCCCTGTTTGGGCCAGGGTCGGCTGGTGGAGGGAGTGTGCCACGGAGATTGTCCAGCTCTGTGTAGGTTTTCAGCTCTTCTTTTTTGCTCCTTTTTGTTTTCCTTCATTTCTCCACTGCTTCTGGCTGCTGGTTTTGCTGGGTTTTTGATGGGGTGTTGGGTATTGGAGTTCCCAGCTCGCTGTTCAGTTGGGGAGAGATGGGGTGCCTCCCTACTGTGTCGGTGCCATCTTTCTCTCTCTTATTCTTTATCTTTTATAAAAGTCAGACATTTTTGTTAAACTTAGGCTGATTAAAATTTAGAAGAATTTGTTTGAACAGACAGGGATTCATAAATTGGGCAGTGCCAGACTGTAAGTTGTTCAACGTTTCACTGTTTTCCCTGAGAAAACATTTATAAGGTGTTTGTAAAAGCAAGACAAAGAGGGGCTGGGAATATGGCCTAGTGGCAAGAGTGCTTGCCTCCAACACATGAAGCTCTCGGTTCGATTCCCCAGCACCACATATATGGAAAACGGCCAGAAGAGGCGCTGTGGCTCAGGTGGCAGAGTGCTAGCCTTGAGTGGGAAGAAGCCAGGGACAGTGCTCAGGCCCTGAGTCCAATGCCCAGGACTGGCCAAAGGAAAAAAAAAAGCAAGACAAAGAAAATATTTGATTTATTAAAATTAAAAGTCTCTAGTCAGAAGTTAGCCTGTCATTTCTTGTAGGTTAAGCTTAAAGTTTGTATTATTGAGTTGAGTTTCAGTTTGCTGGTAGGACCTCAAGCCTCTGAAGTGATTTCAGTCTAAAAGGCTCCTAATTTATTTGTTATTTTAGCATTTTTATGACTGCTGGGTGATTTATAACTGTAATCCCAACATTAGAGAGTCTGAGGCAGGAGAATCTCAAGTTCAATACCAGCCTGGGCTACAGAGCAAGACTCAAACATCCCACTACAAATACCTTGATGGTTAAGGAAGAATGTTTCCCTGAATCCTTGAATTCTTTTTTGTTAGATTTAGGATTATTTATTTTTGAATCCTTGAATTCTGTGTACACTGAAATTATTAATCCTTTTGAAGAAGTACGTTTGGAAATAGTATTTAAGTAGTGAAATTCAGTTTTAATAATAATTTTAAGTCTATTGCATATATCTGGTATGTTTGTTAAAAACACTTAATAATTTAATTGTACAGAATAGAGAGCATGGTCATGTAAGTTTTTTCTAACATAAATTCATGAGCAATGCTACTGAGGTTTCAAATGGTGTGGAAGATTCTATCCTCT
The DNA here is from genome assembly GCF_023159225.1 of Perognathus longimembris pacificus. NCBI lineage: Eukaryota > Metazoa > Chordata > Mammalia > Rodentia > Heteromyidae > Perognathus > Perognathus longimembris. The sequence goes on from NC_063171.1 coordinate 7,190,431, forward strand.
CGGAAATTTGAAAGGAGGTATAAATGTAGTGAGATTACGTTTGATATACAAATTCTTCTCTTCTTTTTTTTTTCTTCTCTTCTAATATATTCTGTTAGTGTATAAATTCTTCCCTACTAAAAAATAAGTAGGGCACATTACTCTGACAGCCCTTAGGGAAAGTTGTTTGAAAAAAAGAAAGTAAATAATACTTAGATTTTCAGCTTCAAAATAGATGCAGGCCATATTCTGAAAGAAATTTTTCTTTATTTCTTTTTGCCTTTCCTGGGGCTTGAACTCAAGGCCTGAGCACTGTCCTTGGCTTCTTTTTGCTCAAGGCTAGCATTCTACCTCTTGAGCCATAGCACCACTTCTGGCTTTTTCTGTTTATGTGGTTCTGAGGAATCTAACCCAGAGCTTCATGCACGCTACGCAAACACTCTACCACTAAGCCACATTCCCAGCCCTGAAACTTATTTTTGAAGAATCAGGGCATAAAGTTCTTCATGCCACTAAAAAACACACTAGGAAGAATACAGAAATACATAGAAATCATTTATTCAGTTTTTGGAAAGAAGGCTTCTGAGAATAGTCAGGTGGAGGAGAGTCAATATTAGACTCCTCATGCATTTGAGCATCTGTGAGTAGAGATGACTTCAGCCATGTAAGCTACTTCAGTCCTTTTATGTATCCCTTTGTTTATTCATTCAGCCAAACTCACTCACATTTAAGTTATTTTACTCATGTTTCTACATGTGCTTGAAATGTTTTACCACCTATATGTCTCTAGCAGTAGTCTCTCAATGTGTACCTCAGGTATCCTTTCTTTTGGGAGGCCTTCTTAAGCCCACTCTAGTCTTCCGAGTTTCTGTAATTAGCAAAGGATTAACTCAGCAAGTCTCAGTTTCCCAAACCTTTCATATTCCAAATATCATCAGGACTAGTCCATCAATATTTCCAGAGCTATAACTTCTGAAGCCTTCTTTTTTTTTTTTTTGCCAGTCCTGGGCCTTGGACTCAGGGCCTGAGCACTGTCCCTGGCTTCTTTTTTCTCAAGGCTAGCCCTCCGCCACTTGATCCACAGTGCCACTTCTGGCCATTTTCTATACATGTGGTGCTGGGGAATCGAACCTAGGGCTTCATGTAAACCAGGTAAACACTCTTTGCCACTAGGCCATATTCCCAGCCCTTCTGAAGCCTTCTTTTCCCCTACAATAACCTGCTTTGTTGAATGGCAACTCATTTGTACAACTACTTAAAGATAATATTTTTTTCAAAATTAGCATTTTTTTGTTATTATAAAGATGATGAACAGAGGGGGTACAGTTTCATAATTTAGGTAAAGAGTAGATTTCTTTTTGAACAATGTCACTCTTTTTCTCCCTATTTCAATTTTTCCCTCCCATTGCCACCCACAGTTGTATAGTTTATGTTCAACATAGTGTCTAGTGACCTTGTCCGTCCATTTTCTTTCCCCCATACCCTCCCAAAGACAGATAAGTGAACAAACAAGACAAAAAGAAAACAAAAACAACAAAACAGAAAAAAAGTCTGGTTTCCATTACCTGGAGCTAATTATTCTTTCTTTCTTTTTAAAATTTGTATTTATTAAAAAAGGTGATGGGGGGTACAGTTACATAAGTTAGGTAATGATTACATTTGTTTTTAGATATTGTTACCCCTTCCTTCATTTTCTCCCACTTACCCCTCCCACCTCCCCTCCTCCCCAAGTTGTAAGGTTGATATCCAACCTATTGTTAAGTGAGTATCACTGTTGTATTAGATCATCCTTTGACCTGCTGTTTCTGTGATTCCCTTTCCCTTCCCCTTGTTGAATAATCTTATATACAAGACACAGGGTACAGAAAATTAAGAGAGATGAAAGAAAAAAAAGACTAAAAATTAAAAAACTTATGTACAGTACATAATAAGAACCTCTTGTTTCCATATCTTGGAGTTCGTGTTGGTATACTTCATTATATATAGTCCTATGTATTAAGCATGTGGTTTGTTGAGATCTCCTGTTAAGAATCTTCTTGATCCATTCATCTACTGAGGGACATCTGGGTTGGTTAGTTCCCTTTCTTGGCTATGTCAAATAATGCTGCAATGAACATGGTTGTGTTGGTATCTTTAGTATGGCCTTGTTTGTGAAAATTTGGATAAATGCCCAGAAGTGGATTGCTAGATCATAGGGAAGCTCTATGTTTAGTCTTTTGAGGAACCTCCATATTGTTTTCTAGAGTGGTTGCACCAGTTTGCGTTCTTACCAACAGTGTAGTAGCAGCTAACCTATTCTTTATAGTAAAAGAATTTTCATATACCTAAGATTTTTGGTCACACCAGATAGTTCATGCTAATAATATGATTAATGGCACATGCCTAGTTTTACATGCCTGGAGTCTCAGGTCACACTGTATTTGTTTGACCTCTGGGTGAGAGGCTTGAAACTATAATGAAGCTCAGTTATGGAGGTGCTCCATGTTAACATGACTGATCTCCAATTAATTCCTGGAAACAAGAGATAGGACTTTCCTAGTTGACAGCACTTTGCATATATTGTCAGACATTGTTACTATGTGGAATTAAGTGATACCTATGAGGCTCCTTCAGGGAAGGGCAATTAGAAGCTTGTACTTGATTTTTCCCTTACTAATTTAATCTGTATCCATTGGCTGTGGCACATCATAACTGTGAGCCAAATAGTTGTTTTAGAGCCTATGAACCCTTCTAGTGAATCATCACATCTAAGAGTGGTCTTGACAACTTATCATAATTTTTGTTTGTAACAGTTATCACAGTGTTCATTCATTCATCAATGTGTTCATCCATCCAAATAACTACTTCTTATCAAGTATCAGGTTTTGTGCTAAGCGTAGATTATGGGAGTAAATGAGATAGACATAGTCCTTATCAATGACCATTTTATAGTCTAGAGGATGAATGAAAGTAAAATGTAATAAAGTACAACTCAATATGTTAGATGCTATCTATCATGGGCTTAGTACAGAATGCCAAAGGAGCACAGAACTCAGAAACCAGTACCAACGGTGAGGAGGGAAGTCAGATAATGCTTTCTGGAGATAGTGAAGAGCTACTTGACAAAAGGATAGTAATATGGAAGTTAATTCAGCAAAAGCAGCATATGTACAAAAATTAGGAGATGAGAGAAGTGAAAGAATTCCATTGAACCTGGAAGGAAGTGTTTGATGAAGAGAGTGGCAAGATATGAGGCTAGAAAAATATGGAGTTTCAGCTCCAAATTTATCTGGAAAAGTCAAATAAGACACGGTCTGTCTCTTTTGAAGATGTGTGAGAAACTTTTTCACTCTAAGAAAGGTATGATAAAGGACAATATTTTTTTTGGCCAGTCCTGGGCCTTGGACTCAGGGCCTGAGCCCTGTCCCTGGCTTCTTCCCGCTCAAGGCTAGCACTCTGCCACCTGAGCCACAGCGCCCCTTCTGGCCATTTTCCATATACGTGGTGCTGGGGAATTGAACCCAGAGCTTCATGTGTTGGAGGCAAGCGCTCTTGCCACTAGGCCATATTCCCAGCCCATGATAAAGGACAATATTTGGGAAGAAAAAAAAGTCAAGTCCAGGTTTGCTCATATAGATTAAATGATTTCTTCTTTTCCTTATCTATGGGCTCCATGAAATCATGCAACATTCTTTATTAAAAATAACCCATTTGGTATAACTCAACAGTATTCCTAAGATACTTCTCATTAAGTAAAATGTATTATCAAAACTATTGTTTCAGTAGAAAAATGAAATTGGACACTAGAGAGCTTTTAGATAAACGTTAAAAATTACTTCTGCTACTTCTAAACAATAAAATAATTTTGAATACAAGTACTATGAAGCTATTAAATGTTACAATAATAAATTTCATAAAGCTGAAAAACACACTTCATTTTCACTAAATTATACCTTCTCTGGAGCATTACTTTCTTCTTCATCTTTGGCTTTAACCTGGCAATTTTGTTTATAGCACACTTCACAAACACCAAGGGTAAACATAAGAACAAACATGTTCCAGTAAATAAATATTGTTCTCAGTCACTCTTTTTCTTTATATTTGTCTTCAAAACAGAAGATGTCATTAGCTTTAAGGGGTTTAAAAAATGTAATGGAAATCTCATTTATTGTTAGGCTTCTCCTTTGGACAGTGGAGAATATAACAGTAGAGGGCGCTCAGGTGCTATTTAATATACCTCTTCAAGTCAGGAACTTCCATTGTAACATGAACTGTAAATGAGATTTTTGTTCTTTACTTTTGTAGATAAACTTAGAGATTTGGGCGTTAATCAACATTTTAAAGTTTGTATATATTTTATTTCAGATTAAAAATTATTGCCCAAATGACTGCTGCAATCACCACTCCAGAAAGAAAGAAAAAAAATCAAACATTTATTATTCTCAAATTGATGGTTTTGTTTTTCATCAGACACTTCCTGGTTGAAAGCAACTAGTCCCCTATCGAGCCCTCCCTCCCATCAATAACATATTCTAGAACAATATTATAGATTGAGGGGCCTAGAATGAGAGAGGACTCTCAGTTTTACAGTAGTGGTGCAAGATGCTGACACTTGTGAGTCTTCCCTTCTATTAAGCTGTACAAACAGTTCTGAGGGTTTAATTTATATTATTTATTTACCCCATCCATCTATGTATCTATGAGTGTATATATGTATGTATGTATGTATATGTATGTATGTATGTATGTAAGTATGTATGTACCTAACTAAACTATCTGGTGCCAGTACTTAGGCTTGAACTCAGAACCTGCGTCCTGTCCCTTTGCTTTATTGCTCAAGGCTGGTATTCCATCACTTGAGCCACAGCTCCACTTCTGGCTTTACTGTGGTTGATTTAAGAAAGGAGTCTCATGGACTTTCTTGCCATGTCTGGCTTTGAACAGTGGTCCTTAGATCTCAGCTTCCTGAATAGCTAGGATAACAGGTGCCTAGCTTCAAAGTGTGATTATTCACTCAACATCACAACCATTACCTAGGAACTTGTAGAATGTAAATTCTTGGGCCTCAGACCTCCTGAATCAGAATGTCTTGGGGTAAGGTTCTTGATTTATATTTTCTCAATTTCTTTGAGTGATTCTTATATACACTACAGTTTGAGAACCACTACGATAGACATTTTGTTTTCACAAGACAAACTTTGGGGCAACCAGAGCCCAGATGTTATTTATCACTTAATAACCTATTACTGGTTAGCTTTCTCTGTAAGAATCATAAATAGACTTCCTCTACATTAAGTCTCAGACTTTTAGGTGAATGAAAGTCAAGGAGAAAGTACTTTTTCTTTTTTCCTTTATTTGTTTTTAATGGAGAAATATGAAAAATTTTTATTCAATAAAGCACACAAAAACATGTATTTTTATTAATGTTTATTATATTTATTAATGGGGCATAGTGTGACCTTTTAGAACATATGCATACAGTGTACTCTGATTAAATCAGGGAAATTAGCATTTTCTTCTTTTTCTCTTCTTGTCGCCCCCCCCCCCCCTTTTTTTTTAACATCTCTGTTTCTGGCAGCAATTGTAGGGTTTGAACTCAGAGTGCATTTGCTAGGCAGGCACTCTGCCACTTGAATCATGCCCTTAGGCCCCCTTTTAAAAGTATTTTTGATAAAGTCTTCCTGTTCTGATCTAAACCACAATCTTCTTTTTATACATTTTACATAGCTTTGATGACAAGTATATGACACCTCACCCAGTTGATTGATCTGGAGTCTCACAAACTTATTTGCTTGGGTTTTCCTCAAACTATGATCCTCCTAATCTCAGCCTCATGAGTTCAGCTAGGATTACATGTATTTGTGCTACCTAGCCTGCTCAGTCTTCTCTCCTTCCTTCCTTCCTTCCTTCCTTCCTTCCTTCCTTCCTTCCTTCCTTCCTTCCTTCCTTCCTTCCTTCTCTCCTTCCTTCCTTCCTTCCTTCCTTCCTTCCTTCCTTCCTTCCTTCCTTCCTTCCTTCCTTCCTTCCTTCTTTCCTTCCTTCCTTTTTCTTTCTCTGTTTCCTTTCTTTTCCTTCTCTTTCCTCTCCCCCTGCCCCCCCGCCCCAATAATAGAATTTAAACTGAAGGATCTGTGCTTACTAGGCAGGTACTCTACTTCATGAGCATCTATGTGGTATGTGGGTGATTTCTCTCTCCATCTATATCTCTTTGATTTGTTTATTTTAAAAAATAAGTCCTTACTTTTTGACCCCAATTAGTCTGGACCATGCACTATCCTCCTTTTTATGCTTACTGCTGTAGCTAGAATGACATGTGCACACCACCCCATCCAGTCTTTTCTGTAGTGAAGGCCTTTCTGATATTTTGCCTGGGCTGGCATTGGATCACAATCCCCTCAATCTCTGCCAGCTGAATGGCTAGGATTTCAGATGTGAGCCACCTGCACCCAGTTTATTATCATTTCTTTTAAAAAATATTATTTTATGTTTGAAACCTTTGAGGTTCTGTCTTCTAGATTTTATAAAATATGATAGTTTATTATGAATTACAATCATCCTACTGTATTGCCAAACATCTGTCTTTGTTATGGTACTGACTTTTAACTTCTTTCAACTTGCTTCAAGCTTCCACAGAAAACTTGTATTTCATCTATTTGAATGGAGATTCCAGCCCATTTGGTGAAGCTTTTGAAAAAAATTATTCACAAATAGTTATCTAGTATAGGTGAGCAGGTATACAGATTCTGGCTCCAAATTGTTTACTTCAAATAACAGTTCTGTGCAACATGGAGCAAGTTACTTTACCTATATAACTCAGTTTCCCTATCTTCAAATGAGGAATAATACTTATCTCATAAATTGTTATGAAGGATAAATCAGACAAAATCACTAACACATCTGCCTCACTTCCTGGCACTATATGAGCGTTACTTTACATAGTTCTACCCTCTTTTTCCAGCAACAATTTCATCATGATCATCCTTCTAATTTTTTTTTTTTGGCAGTCATAGGGTTTGAACTCAGGGCCTAGGTGCTGTCCTTGAGCTCTTTTGCTCAAGGCTAGTGCTGTATCATGTTGAGCCACAGTGCCACTTCCAGTTTTTGAGTGGTTAATTGGAAATAGGAGTCTCACAGGGACTTTTCTGCTGGGATGGCTTTGAACCGTGATCCTCAGATCTCGGCCTCATGAGTAGTTAGTAATACAGGTGTGAGACACCAGCATGGTCATTTTCCTAATTCTTACAGGTAAGATTTAATGGAAAGAATCTCCACTATCATTTATCTGGTTGACAGCTGTTCTGAGAGCTCCTTTAGAACCAGAAATCTTTTAATTTTAATTCTAGTTCTTTTATATAATAGGCATCTTTGAGTCAATTACTTGAACTTTACTTTCCTTTTCATTTAAAAACTGAGGATTATAATATCTACCTCAGTCAGTATGAGAGAAAAGGATACAGAGAGAGAGTAAATGGTAAAAACAAGATACCGTTGATAGTTACCATTACTGTTTTAGGCAAAAAATAATATGAGATAGTGCTTGCCTCATAATAGGCTGTGATACACATTAATTCCTTTCACACTTTTATGTATTTTATAAAATCAGGTTCCTTTTAAATTGGCAATGAGAAGTATGATTGTATACTGTTGAAAGTCAGCATTTCAGTTTCACATTCTAGCTCCTGGGCTTCTGAAGTGACTGGGAGAAGGTTCTTTTGGGCCAGATTTTTCTATTCTGACTTTTCCCCCTCTGATTACAAAGCTTATATTTTTTCTATTGTGGAAAATTTAGAACATTCAATAAAAAATGAGAAAATGAATACTGCTATTCTCTCTCCAGAAAAAAAATCATTGATAGTTTGGTATATTTTCTGCTAGAATTTCCTCCCTTTGCTTGAATAAAACTGCTATCATAAAATAAGTTCAACTTGTCACCCTGACTCAGGACTGTTGTGGAGCTGTTGCCTGAGGGGTTGAAGGCAAGTCACTGAAACAATGAAATTATCAGTAATAAGCAGAAATAGAGCATTTGACCATACCATGTTGTTTTTCTTTATCTTTTTTCATCCATTCTTTTTAGTTTAAGGTACATTTAACACTACTGAGAGTTTACTACAAGCCAGGTGTGGTGGCACATGCACCCAATCCCTGCTACTTATGCAGGAGAATGACTCAGGAAGAAGAAAAGAGAATTCAATGCAAAGCCCCCAATACAAAGGAGCTCACTCACGCAATGACAGTGAACTTTTTCTTTTGTTTCTTGCCTTTTGAAATTATAGCTATTAATGTATATTCCTTATAGATTAATGGGTTTCACATTGATATTTCCATACATGCATATATATAATATCCTCTGCTTCCAAACACCATGGTCTTTCCTCCCCAGGCTGGCTTCAAACTGTGATCCTCAGATCTCAGCCTGATGAGTAGCTCAGATAACAGCCATGAGCCCCTGGCATCCAGCTAAACCTGTTTTAAAAACAGTGCTTATACTAAAATTTTTTCTTAGTTAAAAAAATACAGTGGATTTGGATGATAGTCATTGACACTTGTAATCCTAGCTACTCAGGAGGCTGAGATCTGAGGATCTTGTTTTAAAGCCAGCACAAACAGGAAAGACAATAAGATTCTTATTTCCAGTTAATCACAAAAGAAAGCCAGAAATGAAGCTGTGGCTCAAGTGGTAGAGCCAATAGGAAAAAAAAGATATACTTGACAATAATTATTGCAAAGCAAGAAAGATGAGGAGTTTAGCATCCCAGAATCCCCTTTGATGTTTGCCATTTCTCTCCCTTTCCTTTCCTTTCCTTTCCTTTCCTTTCCTTTCCTTTCCTTTCCTTTCCTTTCCTTTCCTTTCCTTTCCTTTCCTTTCCTTTCCTTTCCTTTCCTTTCTTTCTTTCTTTCTTTCTTTCTCTCTTTCTTTCTTTCTCTCTTTCTTTTCCCTCCCTCCTTCCCACCCTCCCTCCCTTCCACTCTCCCTCCCTCCCACCCTCCCTCCCTTCCACTCTCCCTCCCTCCCTCCCTCCCTTCCTACCTTCTCTCCTTCCTTTCTCTTTGGTGGTATTAGGCTTTGAGCTCAGGTCTTTTGCTTGCTAACCAGGGGCTCTATTATCTTTTCTGTGCACATAGCCATTTGTGCCTTAGTTGCTTTTGCCTAGGGTTTTGCTTTTTGTCCAGGACTAACATCATACTGAAATCTCTCTATGTGTGCCTCCTATATAGCACATGCCACCAGGCCCAGGATATTAGTTGAGATGGCATCTCACTAGTTTTTTTCAGGGCTGACCTTGAACCACATCTTCCTGTTTTCTTCCTCCCAAATAGCTATAATTACAAGTGAAAGCCATTGTACCTTGCAGTAGAGATCAGTCTTTACCTCTGCACATTTCCAGGGAATCTACAAAAAAGACATGATATGCTCACATTCTATTTCAGGCTTCTTCTACAAACAATTTATTTTTTTCAGTGTCTTACCTTCAGCTTTTAAATCTTATGTACCAAGACAAACATCATTCTAAACACAATGAATTAAAATTAGCAGAAATCCTTCTAGACTTTTTGTACCAATTTAGCTCTTGCACTAATCTCTGGTCCCAGAAGGTCTAAGAGAATAAGACACAGGAGGCTTCTGAGGCAACAAATTCTTTCTCTTGTCTGGATTCAAGTTATTGCCACCACCCTGTGTGTTCAATTCCAGGTTCACTGATGAGACAACTGTATCACTCTGTCTTGGACCTCAACATTCCTATTTCCTGATCTTGATTTTTATATCTATTCCTTTGGAAACCTCAAAGTAAGTAAGAGGGAAAGCAGGTTAAGGGAGAGCACATGAGTTAACACTTCTTCCTCCTCTAGAACATTACAGAAAAGATTGTAAGAAAATTTACTCTCCTGCCAATTGAGGGTGGACTAGCTATGAACAGCAAGTAAAAATGTAGCAATCAAATGCAAAACTGTGAGGATGCAGTATTTTAAAACTTAATTATGACCCACCCATTTTCCTATGTCACCACAGTGATACAGTGGTTTTCAGATTCAAAGAAATATTGAGGCTGAAAATATGCACATATTTCTGGAAGTTACTGACAAATAAATAAGTAAATAAACCCCAAATGCTGAGGCAGACACAATCATCATGCTAGCACATGCTGAGCCTCTAGTAGGCAGCAGTGGTATGCAATTAGGAGAAAAAAGGAATACTTATTCTTTCATCACCTGTTTCATGATGATGGAGCTAAGTGCTTATTGAGATTGGTTTGGGAAGTGGAGAGGGAGTGAGAGTGACAGAGGAGTGAGCCTGATCACGGTAGGTCCTTTACTTTATGACATCAAGAAAGAATGACTTTCAGATTACTGTGTTGAAATTAAACATACATTTTGGCAAATTAAAAAAAGCAGCACACTGCATGAGGGACAAGGTAACAAACAGTACAAGAAATGTATCCAATGCCTAACGTATGAAACTGTAACCTCTCTGTACATCAGTTTGATAATAAAAATTTGAAAAAAAAATTAAAAAAAAGCAGCACACTCAAGAAAAAGGAAAGGAAAGAAAAAAAAAGACACAGAAATTTGAACCAAGTCCACAAAGTTGGGTGGAATTCAGGGAAATAAATAGAATGAAGTTTGTGTGATATCTTATGTCAGTGAGTTGAGATTGTGATATGTATAAAAGATAAAGCAGAGTAGACAATCAGGCTAATATGGATATCTATGTGGGCAATAGTGGAGGAAGGAAGTAGGTTGATATTGTGGAAATGAATCAGACATTTCAGAGTAAGTAATTTTAGAATCTATATTGTAACTTCTGTGTGTCTCAGTTACTACCAGCCAAAACAGTGCAAGAAGAGGGGTAATAGAGTATTAAAATATATTTCCATCTTTCTAAGGGAAGAACATTAAACACAATTTGTATACATTTCAGTGCAAAAAGGCTGAGGCTTAGGGTACTGATATTCCTCTTGCACAATCATCTGGGTCACTGTGTCTGGCTGCCAGATCATAAATTCCAAGCTGTTTACTAAAGGTATAAACTTTGTTTACAGCCTCAAAGCAGACACCCTGCCAATAGGCATGATGTATTCACCCTATAACATTTAACCTCATTGCTAACATGCTTGTTAATGTGCCTGCCCATGCACATGCTCTTTGAAATGGAGTTTTCATACCTCAGAGCCACACTTCAGGAGTTTCACATAGTCAGGTCTGATCACTCATCTCTATATGCCAAGTAAGAAGATATGGTGAAGAGCAGAGAAAGATCTCTTATGTGATGGCTACAAGAAGATAGCACTTCGTTACAGCTTTAGCCATCTTTAGCTGTCTTCTGGGATACAGGCATTTGCTTGGGTTAAATAGAATTGGGATCAGAGGTGAGAGAAAGTTGTACTGAGAAAACAATCCTAAGTCACAGGCAGTTCAGAAGAGGTCAGAGGAGCATCAGGTGGTTTGAAAATCATTTGTGTCAGGAACACTCAGGTGGGGTTTTTTGACATGAGTCACTGATGTCCTGCACATGCTCAGATCCTTCCTGGCCACAAAGTGACTTGTGAGAGAGAATGGCTCAAAACAAAAACATAGATATAAAATGGAGGAATCTGGGGTGCCTTTACCTTGAGCCTAGTTAGTTTGTAGGCCCAAGTAAGAAGTCAATGTTCCTCAACAATAACAACCAAAACCAGTGATTAAAAAGTGCCAGAGGAATTTCAATACCAAACTTCAAGCTGTATTACAAAGCTATAGTAATAAAAACAGCTTGGTATTGGCACAAGAACAGGCCTGAGGATCAATGGAACACAACTGAAGACCCAGAAATGAACCTGCAGAACTCTGGCTATTTAATCTTTGATAAATGAGATAAAAAATAGGATAGACGAAAGACAGCCTCTTCAACAAATGGTGCTGGCAAAGCTGGTTCAACACCTGTAATAAACTAAAACTGGATATTTATATATCATCCTGCACCAAAATCAATTCCAAATGGATAAAAGACAGTGAAGTAAAATCAGATACCCTGAAAACACTACAAGAAGGAATAGGAGAAACACTTGGGTTCCTTGGCACAGGACGAAACTTCCTTAATGAAGGCCCAGAAACCAAACAAATGAAAGAAGGGTTGGACAAATGGGACTGCATCAAACTGCAGAGCTACTGCACAGCAAGGGACATTGCTTGCAAGATAAACAGAAAGCCCGCAGATTGGGAGAAGATATTTACTGGCCATACAATGGACAAAGGCCTCCTATCTAAAATATATGCAGAACTCAAAAAATTAAATTCCTCCCAAACAAATCCTCAAAGAACCAATGGTCCCCTCAACAAGTGGGCTAAAGACTTAAAAAGAGACTTCTCTGAAGAGGAAATGAGAATGGCCAAGAGACACATGAAGAAGTGCTCAACATCATTGGCCATAAAAGAAATGCAATCAAAACAACTGAGTTGAGATTCCACCTCACCCCAGTAATAATGTCCATTATCAGGAAAACTAACACTAACAAATGCTGGAGGGGATGTGGCCAAAAGGGAACCCTACTACACTGTTGGTGGGAGTGTAAATGTGTTCACTCTGGAAAGTGCTATGGAGATTCCTCAGAAGGCTAAACATAGAGTTCCCCTATGACCCAGCAGCCCCACTTTTGGGCATCTATCCAAAAGATTACAAACAAGACCACACTAAAGCTAACAGCACAATTTGTCATTGCTAAAATATGGAACCAACCTAAATGCCCCTCAGTGGATGAGTGGATCAAGAAAAAGTGGTACATATACACAATGGAATCCTATGCCTCTATCAGAAAGAATGATACTGTCCCATTCATAAGGAAATGGAAGAACTTGGATAAAAATCATACTAAGTGAAGTGAGCCAGACCCAAAGAAACATGAACTCTATGGTTTCCTTCATAGGGAACAATTAGTACATCTCTAGGATAGTTATAGCAGAAGATCACAGTAGCTCAACAGTTATGCCTGTATGAACACATAAGATAAAGCTAAGGAAAATGAACTCCAAGTTATGGAAACAAGTGGTATATCATTATTTTCAACATGCCATGTGAAACTGTGCCTTTTTTTCTCTCATATTCTCTTCCTGTTGTTTTACTCCTGCTATTACTGTAACCAATCTTAGTACCCCAGATACTGTTTATACATCTATTGGAACTTGGGAAGGGAAAGGGAATACCAAAATTGAGAGACAAAGGATAAAAAGGCAAACCATTGCTATAGAGACACTTACAAAACCAATTGTTGTAAACCAACTGTACAACCCATGGGGAAGGGAAGGAAGTGGAGTGGGGGAGATGGGGGAAATGAGGGAGAAGTTAACAAGTTGGATAAGAAATGTACTTGCCTTATATATGAAATTGTAACCCCTCTGTACTTAACTTTGACAATAAAGAAGATGAGGAAAAAAGTTCTTTTATAAGATGAGGAAAAAAGTTCTTTTATTTTTACATAGGAATATATATATTACACAGTAAAATCCACTTGCTTTTTTGGTTCAGTGAGAGCACAGCTTTTGCATAGGACTCCAGTGTTCTCTTTAATTACTGCAATTGTTCTTTCTCTCCATTCTTTATACTCCTGGTTATACATAATTGCTTTGTACTCATCTGGATCTGAGCCTTTTGCATTCAGATAGACTCTTCATAATCATCCCTACTGCTGCTATCCAAAACAAAAACAAACAACAAAAATATTCACAACAATACAACAAAAATTACCCAGAACATAGCAAGTGTTGTTGAAAATGTGGGAGTGTTGAGACACATGTGCAATCTTGAGAATGAAAATTGTACAGCTGCTGTGCAAAAGAACATGGAGCCAGTGTCACATTCTTGGTAAACACAAGGTGTTGAGATAAACTCCATTAACTGAGAGTTAGAGAGAGCACGAGAGAGAGAGAGAGAGTGCAAGGGAGAGAAATGAGGAGGAGAGAAGAGGGGGTTTCAAATTAAAATACACATACTGGACATGACTAGGTTCCATGTAGAATTTTTCATAACTTCAAATTTCTAGCTAATTTATTCCTGAGATGTGTGTGTGTGTGTGTGTGTGTGCGTGCGCGCGTGTGTGCGTGTGTGTGTGTGTGTGCCAGCTCTGGAGGCTTGAACTCAGGGGGCTTGAGCACTGTCATTGAGCTTTCTTTGCTCATCCCGAGCAAAGTTCTCTACCACTTGCATCAAGCTCCAATTCCAGCTTAATGGCTAATTAAAAATGAGTTTCACAGATTTTCCTGCCCAGGCGGCTTTCAACCTCAGTCCTCAGATCTTGCCTTTCGAGTCTCTAGGATTACAGGCATCAGCCACTTGCACCCAGCAGATCATTTAATACCACTTTCTAGAAAATAGTCATTCAGAGTCAGGTTCATATTATGAGACCTTGCGAAAAAAATCATACCAATTATCCTACCTATCAATCTAGTTGAAGGTTGAAGGTTTCCTTGTAGATATTACAAAAGGAAAATTCTTTTTGTCTTCAATTTGGTGTCTTTCCTTTTAGGAAGAGGCCATGGCAGGAGGAAATGTGAGTTTCCCCAATACATTTATCCTGTTGGGCTTCTCAGAGTATCCATGGCTGCAGATCCCCCTGTTTGCAGTGGTCCTGGTCTCTCACATCCTCACCCTCATGGGGAACAGCACCATCATCCTACTCTCCATGGTGGAGCCCAGACTCCAGACACCCATGTACTTCTTCCTGGACAATCTCTCTCTTCTGGACCTCAGCATCAGTTGCAACATTGCACCACAGCTGCTGGCCAACCTCTGGGGTCCAGAGAAGTCTACTAATTCCTGAGGCTGCACCACACAGATATATGTTTTCAGCTTGACCAGCTGCACTGAATGTGCCCTCTTGGCAGGGATGGCCTTTGATTGCTATGTGGCAATCTGCCAGCCTCTCAGGTATAGTCTCATCATGCATCCCTGGGCATGTGTGTGGCTGGTAGCTGTGTCCTGGTTCAGTGGTTTGGTCAATTCCATGATTCAAGCTACACTTACTCTCCAGCTTCCTCTCTGTGGGCATCATGTCCTAGAACACTTCTTCTGTGAGGTACCAGCTCTGATCAAATTGGCATGCGGTGACACCACTATTATCAACCTATCACTGGCATTGGTAGCCATTCCTTTTGGAATAGTGGCCCCTCTCATTGTTGTCATTTCCTATACCCTCATTGGGAGATCTGTGCTGAAGTTGTCATCAACAGAGGGTAGGCACAAGGCACTCAGCACCTGCAGTTCCCACTTGGTGGTTGTCACCATGTACTTTGAGCCAGGTATCTACTTGTACTTCCTATCTCCATCCAAAAGTTCCCAAGCCAAATTGTTGTCCTTCTTTTACTGTATCATCACCCCACTTCTCAACCCACTCATCTACACCCTGAGAAACAAGGATGTTAAGGCAGCATGGAAGAAGATCCTATAACCACAGAGTAGGGGAAAGCTTTTCAAAGCCCAATGATCTGCTTGTTCACACCCCAGTGTACGCTTATCCAAATGAGTGTTCATTACTTCCTAGACTAGAGTCTCCAGCTCTGAAGGTCAACCATTTTGAACGGTGGAACTCTTTTACTGCAAAGTTCTATCATTTTAAAGTCAGACTTTTTTTTTCCTATGAAGATACTCTGGACTTGAACTCAGAGCCTAAGCATTTGACCTTAGCTTTTTCACTCAAGGCCTGTGTATGCAGTTATTTCTCTCTCTTCTTTCTTCTGTTTTAGTTTTCTGGAAGGGAAAGAGAACAACAGAAACAGCAAGACAGAGGAAGAAATGATGCATCAATCATACTCACTAGACATTGTGTTGGAAATTAACTTTACAACTTGGGTGGGAGGGGGTGGGGAATGGTAAGTGGGAGAACGTGAGGCTGGGGGTAAACAGTGTTTAAAAAGAAATGTACTTATTGCTTTACTTGTGTAACTGTAACTCCTCTGCTCATCACCTTTACAATAAACTTTTTAAAAAGAAAAATTATGTATTTTTTTCCACTTTCCATGGAGCTATTGAACTTATCTTGCCCTCTTCTAAATTTCTTGCTCTTGATAAATAAAATGGGCAGTGTGATTACTAGGATAGTAATTAATGTCATCTTTTTGAAGTCCTTCCTATAACATTTTCCTGTTTACTGACTGCCTTACGAACAATTTTACTGAGAAAATGCAGCAGATTCAGCAAAACTTTTAAGTAGATTTATTGTGACAACTATTGAAACAATTTCATATTTTTGTCTTTAGAACTCAATGGAGTTTGACCACTGAAGCCATTGTTTCCCCACAGTTCATCATATCTTTCCCTCATCAATGTACTCACCATGCAAGTTTGATCATGTTTGAAATAACAATAATTTCAACCTCACAATAACAAATTCACTTTGCTTTTCTGAGTTAATTTATTTCAAATATGACTCTCTATGTCTTATATATTTTAATCCATCACTTGCATCTAATTATCTGTAGGTCATTGAATACTTTTGAATACTAATAACATTCTTTTCTACATTAATCAATAAACATAGGTGGTAGCTAAAAAAAGTCAATCTTCATATACAGTAGTGATTAGTAGAGGTTTAGGGGATAGGGTGGTTGATAAACAGAAGTTGAATATCAGATACCAAAACAGTTAAAATAAATAAATTCTGGTTTTCTGTAGCATACTGCCATACCTATAGCTTACAGTGACCTGATAAACACACACACACACACACACACACACACACACACACACACACTTGAAACTTTGGGTAAAAGAGCTTAAAGATTTTAAACATCATGAAATTCTAAGAGGAAAAGTTATAATACCTTTGAGTCAATTTGTGCCCCCTCATGCATGTGCTGAAATATAGCACCAAATTCTTGTAACAAGAATGAAAACTAGAAAATAAATCTCAAGCTTCATAATTTCATGCTACCTTGATATTTATTATAAATACTAATAAGTGATACCATAACTAATGATCCCAAACCATACATTTGAGAAAATAATTAATTATACATGCTGAGCCCTGGTGGCTCACAGATGTAATTCTACCTACTCAGGAATCTGAATGAAGATCAAGGTAGCTAAAAGTAGTCAAATTTCAGTGACTCTTTCCATCTTTTTATTGTTAAGGCGATGTACAGAGAGGTTACAGTTACATAAAGAAATGAGTACAGTTCTTGTTGAGCATTTTTACCCCCTCCCTTGTTTTCTCCTATTTTCCCTCCCCCATGACTCCCTTTCCCCACAAGTTGTTAAGTTCATTTCCAACATAGTGTCTTGTGAGTATCACTGTTGCATTGGTTCACCCTATGTCCTTTGCCTCACCATTTCTGTGATTGCCCATTCCCATCTCCAAATCAGGTAAACTTATATACAGGACAAAGTGTACTGAAATAAAAAACAGTGACAGCAGGGGTAAGCCAAAGGAGGAAGAAAATGAAGGAAAAAAGAAAGACCTGCACACAGTATAGTAAAAAAAAAAAGCCCTCTTGTTTCCATATCTTGGAGTTTATTTCAATTGGCATTATTTTATTATATGTATTTGTTTTATTTTATTTCATTTTATTTTGCCAGTCCTGGGGCTTGGAATCAGAGCCTGAATACTGTCCCTGGCTTCCTTTTTGCTCAAGGCTAGCACTCTACCACTTGAGCCATAGCACCTCTTCTGGCTTTTTCTGTTTATGTGGTGCTGAAGAATTGAACCCAGGGCTTCATGCATGCAAGGTGAGCACTCTACCACTAAGCCATATTCCCAGCCCTGGATTAGCATCATTTTATATGGTCATATGCACTTAGTTATTGTGATCTTCTGCTAAGAATATCATAGACATAGTTATTACAGATGAGGGAAATCATGCAGCCTGTGTTTCTTTGGGTCTTGTTGCACTTACAATAATTGTTTCCAAGTCTTTCAATTTTCTTTCTTTTTTTTTTTTACCATAACAAAAAGGGAATTATTTGACTTGGTGGCTAAGAGCTGTAGACTGTACATAGGAAGTGACTACAGTGCTTAGGAGATGAATCATCAGGTTAAAGTGAAAAAAGGCCAGGCAAAAGAAAGAGGACAAGCTGAATTGGACATGGCACAAAACTCAGAAATGACCAAGCTATCACAGTTCAGTTATCTAGAACCAGGTAACTCATAGAAACTGCCCAGCCAACAAAGCCCTGTGGGCCATGAGTAAACACATTAACCAATGGAGATACATACTATAATTCCAAGACTGGTCCTACAGAAGTGTCAAAGGTACCCGAAACACAAACATTACTGTAGTACAATGCAGACAAGGAGGAGGACCTGTGGTCTAGCCTTTAGCAAAAGACAGTTAATTGTAGGCATTAGTGAAGTTTCCATTTCATAGTACCCAAACATTTAAGAACTGACAAAAACTGTCACTGTTAGATGTCATGAAGTTTACTTTTCTCCCTTTGTATGATTCCACAAAGCAGTGCAACCATTTTCACTGCTCTGCACAGGCAAGGCTAGCATATTTGAAGGAGTCATGTTCCAGTTTAAATTTCAGGTCCAGAAAAGACATAACTAATTTTATGCTAGGTGACATTGTGGCTTCCCTCTCTTCTGTTTGTAAGTGCAGGCTGGTTGGTCAGGAAAAGGTACAGAAGGTTGTTCATGATTTATTGTCACACTTGCAATATTAATTTTTTTTTTTTTTTTTTTTTTGGCCAGTCCTGGGCCTTGGACTCAGGGCCTGAGCACTGTCCCTGGCTTCTTCCCGCTCAAGGCTAGCACTCTGCCACTTGAGCCACAGCGCCGCTTCTGGCCGTTTTCTGTATATGTGGTGCTGGGGAATAGAACCTAGGGCCTCGTGTATCCGAGGCAGGCACTCTTGCCACTAGGCTATATCCCCAGCCCGCAATATCAATTTTTTAAATCCAGATTATAGGAAAATATGAAGAAAGAAGAAATTAGGCAGTGATTGTTCACATTGTAAAGGATTCTTCACAGAGTTCCATTAAATACTGAACTCCCTTAGGGCACTGAATTTAGAAGATTTGATTTAAATGCAGCTTTTCAGGAACGTTTCTGGCTTAAAGTGAGGTACACCATATATTCATCTTCACTTTTCTCCAGGAACAATGTTTCCATTCATAGGGTGGAGGAACAAAAGAGTGCTTGTTAAGGATGTCAATGGCTTCCAGGATGGCCCTTATCACCTTTCCTAGGATCAGAGGTTTTGAAGAATTCGACCAACTGGCCCTCCAAAGTGGCCTGCAGCAAACGGTCCCAAGAGGAGAAGTCAGCGCTCAAACCAGCTGGCCAAGTTGCGGATGACCTTGGTGCGGTCCCCCGCGGTCTGCACGGCCTGGCAGGCCCGGCACCAGGGCTCGTCCCAGAAGGAGGTGAGGTGCAAGGCGAAGCGCCGGCGCCAGTAGAAGTAGCGGCGGTAGACGGCCAGGTTGCGGTCTAGGAAGAGCAGGTAGTTGGCCAAGGCTGAGGCGCTGGGGAAGTCGTCCACGTGGATGAAGGCACCGCGCGGCACGAAGCGCTCGTAGTTGGTGCGGTCGGGGCCGAGCACTACCGGCACTGCGCCGGCCAGCAGCGCGTTGCGCCAGAGCTTCTCGGTGATGTAGTCCCGGTGCTCCGAGTTCTCGAACCCCAGGTAGAACTTGGAGCGCGCCACCAGATGCAGCAGCCCGCAGCCGGGCACGGGCCGCCCGGGCCCGCCGCGCCCGAACACGTCGGTGGGCAGCAGCGGGCTCAGCTGGCGGTAGAGGCGGACGCGGGCCTGGCGCTCATCCCAATGGCTCACACCACCCAGGCCGCCAGCCCGCGCTTCCGGGCCAGCGGCGGCAGCAGCCGGGGCTGCGGGTCGCTGCGGGTCGCTGGGGCCAGCGCGGGGGTAGAGGCGGCCGTAGGGCACGAAGACGTCCGAGTGGGCCGGGTAGGACAGCGTCTAGTTGAAGAGGCCGCCGCCCAGGCCGCGCAGCCCCGGGGAGTGCGAGGGCGACTCGAAGTTCATCCACACCCAGCGCTGGCCGGGGGGCCGAGGACTCGAGGCCGCCAGCGCCGCCGCTTCCTCGCGGCCGTCGGGGCCCGGCAGCCCGCCCTGCACCAGGTCGCGGTGGTGGAAGAGTACGACCTGCGCCTCGCTGTAGGCCGCGTGGTCGGTGAGGAGGCGGCAGCCGCCGAGGCCGAACCGCAGCCCGCAGTCCGGGGGGCGGCCGCCCGGCCCCGCCGCGCTCTCGGAAGGGCTCCCACCACAGCAGCATGCCGACCGTCCGCGGTGAAGCCGGGGACGCCCAGGGCGGCGGCCAGTCTTTCCATTTTCTTATGAATGGGGCAATGTCATTCTTCCTGATAGAGGCAAAGAATTTCATTGTGTATATACACTACATTTTCTTGATACATTCATCTATGTTGGGGCATGTGGGTTGATTCCATATATTGGCTATGGTAAATAATGCTTTAATGAATATAGTTGTGCTAGTAGCTTTAGTGTGGCCTTGTTTGTGGTTGTTTGAGTAAATGCCCAGGAGTGGGATTGCTAGGTCATAGAGGAGCTCTATGTTTAGCCTTTTAAGGAACCTCTATAATACTTTTCAGACTGGTTAAACAAGTTTACATTCTCACCAGCAGTATAGTAGCTTTCCTTTTGCCCAGACCCCTTTCAGTATCTGTTATTATTACTTTTCATGATAATGGCCATTCTAACTGGAGTGTGGTGGAATCTCAATGTTGGTTTGGTTTGCATTTCTTTTTAGCCAGAGGCTTTGAACATTTCTTCATGTGTCTACTGGCTGTTCTTATTTCATCTTCAGAGAAATCTTTCTTTACATCTTTAGTCCACTTGTTAATGAGGTGGTTGTTTGTTTGAGGATTTGTTTTTGGGAGCTTTACTTTTTTGAGCTTTATGTATATTATAGATATGAAGCCTTTGTTGTACAGCTAGTGAAAATCTTCTCCCAATCTGTGGGAGTTAGTTATCTTGTTAGCTATATAATTTTCCATGCAGAATCTCGAGTTTAATGCAACCCAATTTATCCAAACTTTATTTGATTTGTTGTGTTTCTGGGTATTTATTAATAGTTTTGGCTTTGCAAAGGAGCCCTAGTATTCCCTGCATTCTTTCCTGTAATATTTTCTGGGCATCTGATCTCAGAGATTCTTATTTCTAACCAGGAGAAAGTTGGGCTGGGGGCCTAGGTCAAGTGAAGAACATCATCTGTGAGTAAGAAACCTAAGTAACTGGAGGCCCTGAATTCAAACCTTGGTACTGGCAAGAAGAAAAAAAAATATTTTCATAGTCATTTCCATTTCATTTATATTTTCCATTTAATCAATAAGTTCATCATGCTAACACTATGGAGATACAGATGTAGAAGGATTATAGAAAAATATGTGATCAATATGCTTTGGAGAGGACAGGGTAGGCACATATCTTAATTTGAAGTTTGGGTTTCTTTGACAAAGTGATGTGTATTAATCTTGAAGAATGAAAAAAATAAGTAAAAGGTTGGGCAGAAGTAAAGAACAGAAAGAATGTGTAGGTAGAGGTGACAGATATTGTCTGAGCTTAGTAGTTTGACATATTGGGTGGAGGGTCTTGGGCATCATGAGGAAATGACAGAGGGACATTGGAAAGAGTAAGGTGGCTGAATAGAGGATTTTGATTTTATTTTACCTCACATAGAGAGAAAATGAGTATACTTAGGAGATAGAATGACATCTATAGAGTGAATTTCAGGGAGATTCTTTTCTTTTCTTTTGAAAAAATTGTCTTTAGTTCTATGAATGTGTTTCAAATCAACATGTCAGTTTATGACATGTTTATGTCACTCCTTCCATCATTATCCTCCATCTCTCCATAATCATTTTCAGTAATTTAAAGATTGTGCTAGGAAAGAGAAGGAAATGCATTTTAATTACTCAACGAAATTATGAGATAACTACCATGTAAATGAGGACTAGGAATTGGATTTGAGAGATAAGAAATAAATAGAGTGACAGAATGATCAGGGCTTAGGGTTATAGTGAAGTGACAAGCAAGCAAGAGAGAGCTGCCTGGACTTAATTCGTGGTGTCTGGTTTGCTTTTCTCGACACAGAAGGAATGTATGGGTAGGGTGGCTGAGAGTTAGACTTTAATTACAGAGTTGGTAATTGGTAGTTTTTCTCAAATTAGAAGAACATCTCTCAAGAATCATTATTTATATTAAAGGAATAGACTCTATGAAAATAATATGCTTTCAGGTTCAAGATGTCCTTTGAGACGAACTCACCAGGCACAGAGGGACTCATTAAACTTCTGCTAACAGACTCCAGACTGTGCAATGAGTCATTAAAAGTTTGAAGTGCCTAAATTTGGGTTAGGCCCCAGGGATAACAATTTATTAAGTGGAGTCTTTGTCATTCCTATCTGGATGTGTGTTCAGGCCTGGGTGGCTGAGTCCCACTGGGAGATCTGACTCACACTCAGTGTGACTCAGTCCCCAGTGCTTTATCCCCTAGGTTTTCATTTATTGTCTGCTTCAACAGAGTCTCTGAGCACCAAATTCACTGTGGATCAAACTACACAATTGGCCAAAAAGTTCAACAGCTACTGAATTAAATTAGTGCAGTTTAAATCAGCTTCATACTTAATATTTGGGTTATTTGACTTAGGTTCAAATCCCCTTCCTGTATCTTAATTGTCAAAAGGTCTGTTTTCTGTAGTCCAACCCAGGCAACATGAAGAGGAGGATTAAGGCAACTCTGGCTCACAAATTTTTCTCTGACTCATCCGGTTTTGAGTCCTCTAGGTCATTATTTCTGTTTTCCACATCCAGATTGTCTTGGAAATACTGTATTCCCAAAAGAGAAATGAACTTTAATTGTATTTTATTTTTTGCTAGACAGATTTTCATAAAAGAGCAAAGACTCAATAGGTTTATACAAATATATGTATATGTATGGATGGATATATGTGGATAAAAGCAGTGCTTTTAGAGACAGTTTTATGTTTTATTTTTAAATATGTCCTAAAATAAAACTAATATTTTTTTTTTTTTGCCAGTCCTGGGCCTTGGACTCAGGGCCTGAGCACTGTCCCTGGCTTTTTTCTCAAGGCTACCACTCTGCCACTTGAGCCACAGCACCACTTCTGGCCGTTTTCTGTATATGTGGTGCTGGGGAATCGAACTCAGGGCCTCATGTATACGAGGCAAGCTCTCTTGCCACTAGGCGATATCTCCAGCCCAAAACTAATATTTTAATGAGAAATTCTATTTAGATTTGTGTAATTACCACCAAGGTCAGACTAGAAATTGATTCCAGCAAGTTCCCCAAGCCTCCCTGGTGCTATTTATTAGCACAAAAGCCCCCTCAACCCTAAACTGGAAACCATTGACCTATTTTCACCTCTATAGTTTTCTGTTTTGGACAATGACATACCAATTTTTTAAAGGCAGAAATACATTTTATTAGTATACTACCTAATCCAGAAAGTTCACAAACAACAGAAGAATATATTAAATACATTCTGACATCAGAATGAATGACATATAAATTTAATCATAAAATGACACTATAGATTTAAAAGTATCCTTTTCAAAAATCAGCAGAATTAATTTGAGATTTTTTTCAGTGGTTGTATTAGCAGTAGTTAATTATTTTTGGTGTCTAGAATTCTATGGTATGGTGACCTCAGTTTGTTTATCTCTTCATTGGCCAGAGCATATTTGGGTCTCTCCAGTTTTGAGTAATTGTAAATAGAACTGCAATAAGCACTTAAACACAAGTTTCCATGGAAACATAAATTTTTGTTTCTCTATGGGTGGCATACCTAACCTAAGCACATGCTCCACACACACACACACACACACACACACACACACACACACACACACATACACACACACACACACACAAAGCCAAACTATTTTCAGGAATGATGAGCCAAATCCAGCGCAGCGCAGTGGTGCATGCCTATAATCCTAGCTACTTAGGAGGACGCAATGGAAGCACTGCAGTTTGAGGTCAGATTTAGCTGTGTGTATGTCTCTTATTTCAGATATAGTAGGAAGCATATGATAGAAAGATTACCTTCCAAGTGTGGCTTCAGGCAAAAAAGCAAGATCCTATCTCAAAATAACCAGAGCAAAAAAGGGCTGAAGGCATAGCTCAGGTGGCAGAGCACTTACCTGGCAAGTCTGAAATTCTTGAGTTAAAATTCCAGTACTGCTCCCCACCCCATCTTTAACACTTCTATTCAAGATTTTGCACATTTAAAACTTTAGGTTTTTTTTGCAGTTGAGACCAGAAATACTTGTAGGGTCTGGTCCTTTGGACACAGGGAAATGCAGTCCTGGTCTAAGTGCTGCCTCTCTGAGTAACAGTGTCTCTTTGAGATGAGCCACAGAGGGGCCGTGTTTTACTCCACTATTAGATCTTAGCCATCTGCTCTTACTTTGTTTTGAAACTTTTTCTCCTGTATTGTTTTCAGTCTTTTGTTTATAATTAGAATTTATTTAAAATAAAAACAAAACTGCATTTAATGTTTTAAAATGTGAGGACATAAATCAGAGTTAACATGTATGTAAAGTCATTTCTCTAATAGGAAGAATATGGTCCAAAATAGCAAAGTACAGGACCCAGTAAAACATGTAGTCACTTTTTAAAACATGTTCTTGGTCTTCTGTCGGTGTCTGTTTTATTTCATTAGAGTAAATATGTTCTTGATGTAAATGCAAAGCATTTCTTCCTGACTAATCGTAGATGTAGACTTTTACAGTATAATTCAATAATAAAGGAGTCATTAACCTCTAAAAAAAAATAAAACTTTAGGTTTTTCCTTTTCTTCCTATTGGGTTTTAATGTTCTTGAGAAATTACAGAAAGAATATGGTCTGCAAATATTTTATCCCAGTTTTTAACATAGACTTTCATTCTCATAACAGTATCTATCAGCAATATGCTAGTTTAGAATAAGTCCAAATGGTCACTTTTCTGTTGTTTTTGATAGTGTTGGTGTCTTCAAAACTCTACTTTTTTGTTTTACTCTCTTTTTCCTTGACCTCAATCCCCTCACAACTCAATTTTAATCCTCATGGTATTCGTTTTTTTATTGTAAAGGTGATGTACAGAGGGGTTATAGTTACATAAATCAGGCATATTGAGAACATTTCATTTTGAACAGTGTCACCTCTTTCCTTGTTTCCTCCCAGACGGTGTTCATTTTGTTGGACTGTAAGTTCAGAGAACTTGCACCATTGGAATCCTCCCCTGCATGTACCATACTTTAGGCAATTCATTTGTATATGCATATGACTCTGTATATGTTTACATACACATTTATAATATAGATATAACATCTTCATATCAGAGAAAGTATGTAGATGAATTCATTCATAATATTCAATGTACACATGTGAAAATGGAACTAGGAAAATTTGGGATGAGTGATTGGGAAAGATGGGGAAGAATGACAAAAAGAAGGTGGCATTGACCAAGATGCATTTTATGTACAAACTGGTATATTGAATTGAAACTCCTTTGAACAACTACTTAAAGAAAATAGAGACAAACCAATACCCCCCTCATCAAGTGGGCTAAAGACTTACAAAGAGACTTCTCTGATGAGGAAATGAGAATGGCCAAGAGACATATGAAAAAATGCTCTACATCACTGGCCATAAAAGAAATGCAAATCAAAACAACATTGAGATTCCATCTCACCCCAGTAAGAATGTCATATATCAAGAAAACTAACAATAACAATTGTTGGAGGCGATGTGGCCAAAAGGGAACCCTACTTCATTGTTGGTGGGAATGTAAACTGGTTCAGCCACTCTGGCAAGCAGTATGGAGATTCCTCAGAAGGCTAAATATAAAACTCCCCTATGACCCAGCAGCCCCACTTTAGGGTATCTATCCAAAAGACCACAAACAAAATCACAGTAATGCCACCAGCACAACAATGTTCATCGCAGCACAATTTGTCATAGCGAGAATCTGGAACCAACCCAGATGCCCCTCAGTAGACGAATGGATCAGAAAATTGTGGTACATATACACAATGGAATTTTATGACTCTATCAGAAAGAATGACATTGTCCCATTTGTAAGGAAATGGAAGGACTTGGAAAAAGTATACTAAGTGAAGTGAGCCAGACCCAAAGAAACATGGACTCTATGGTCTCCCTTATTGGGAATAATTAGTACAGGTTTAGGCAAGTCATAGCAGAGCATCACAAGGCCCAATAGCTATACCCTTATGAACACATAAGATGATGATAAGTGAAATGAACTCCATGTTATGGAAACGATTGTTATATCACAGTTGTAACTACTTTCAACGTCCCATGTGTATCTTTAGCTTCTATTATTGATGATGTTCTTGTATCACCTTCCTGTGGTTGTACCTACACTATCTCTGTAATCTTATCTGAGTATATTGGAAACCGTGTATACTGGTATTGGAAGTAGGAAATTGAAAGGGAATACCAAATTTGACAGACACAGGGTAAAAAAGACAAACAACTACAAAAGCAATACTTGCAAAACTGTTTGGTGTAAGTGAACTGAACACCTCGGGGGGGAGGGGAAGGGAAAGGGGGAGGAGGGAGAGGGGTATGAGGGAGAAGGTAACAAACAGTACAAGAAATGTATCCAATGCCTAACGTATGAAACTGTAACCTCTCTGTACATCAGTTTGATAATAAAAATTTGAAGAAAAAAGAAAATAGAGACAAAAAAATGTCTTTGCCAAACCAGAAACCAAAAATAGTTTTTCTTTTGTGATATAGTTTTCACAGAAAATGTTAAAATCAGGTACTGTGATTCCTTCAATCTGAACCAGAAGTTTAAAATTTGTTCTAAAGTTTCCTTTTTCTATCTTAAAAAATTGAAAATTAAAGGGCTAGGAATGTAGTTCTGTGGTAGAGTATTTGCCTAGAAGGTACCAGGCCTTTGGTTCAATCCACAAAAAAGTTTGTTTCCAAGAGTCTCGCTGGGATTTTGGTTAATTTAGATCAAGTAGGTAGAATCAGTATCTACAGTTGGGGTTGGCATTTCTCTGTGTTAATTTATCACCTTTCATTTCTTTCATCAGCTCTTTAGAATTTCAGCACAGGGATACATTGTATGTTTTATTAACTTTATTTTTGTCTGTAATGAGAGGTATTAATTTTAATATTTTTGTTGTTAACATGTGAAAATATGATTGCATTTTTCTTGGTTTACATTGTTTGTTCAACATATATGTATAAGTGTATTTTGATCACATACTCTCTTTTTTATTCC
Organism: Perognathus longimembris pacificus; assembly: GCF_023159225.1. Taxonomy (NCBI): domain Eukaryota; kingdom Metazoa; phylum Chordata; class Mammalia; order Rodentia; family Heteromyidae; genus Perognathus; species Perognathus longimembris. The sequence continues at coordinate 7,217,599 of NC_063171.1, forward strand.
CCCTTTCAAAAACAGTTTTAATGGGTTTTGTCATGCTATTTCCATGAATACATATATTCAATCATATTCAACCCTATCACCCTTTCTCTTTTGTTTCAATTCCTCCAACGGTCCACCTTCTACATTTATGCCTTATTTTTGGCTAAGGTCCAGATACCAATTATGAGAAAAAGCATAGTTTTTGAGTTTTTGGCACTCACTTATTTTTCTTAATGTGGTCATATATTTTTATGAATCAATTACATATCATTAGGCTTTGATAAACTCACTCACTAGTTATCCAATTAAAAAAAATTCCCGGTAAGTTTCTTGTGATAATCATACTGGCTGTGAATAGGTTCATTATCAGTTTTTTTTGTAACTCATGTCATTTATTTCTTGCTTGATTTTCTTGGGTGGAATTTATGGAAAGATCTTGAGTAGGTGTAATAAACCAGAATAAAGCAGGCTTCCTTTTTCATTCCTGATCATAAAAAGAAATCTTATGTGTGCATGCATGCGTGCATGTGTGTGTGTGTGTGTGTGTGTGTGTGTGTGTGTGTGTGTGTGAATGTGCCCATCCTGGGCCTATAATGCAGGGCCTGGGTGCTGTCCCTAAGCTTGTTTTGCTCAAGTCCAGCTCTCTCCCTCTTGAGCCACAGCTAAATTTCTAGCTTTTTTGTAGTTAATTGGAGATAAGAGATTCACTCACTTGTCTACCTGGGGCAGCTTGAACCTTGACCCTCAGATCTCAGTTTCTGGAATAGCTAGAATTACAGTTTCTTGAATAGCCACCCAACAAAGGAAAATCTTCCTGCATTTGTGGAGATGAGCAAGTATTTTTTGTTTTTTTCATTGGTGAATGAGTTCCTTTTCTTTTTTTCTTTATTGTCAAAGTGTGATACAGAGGGGTTACAGATTCGTATGAAAGGCAGTGAGTCTTGTTCTACTTGTTACCTCCTCCCTCATTTCCCCCTCTCCCCCCTCCTCTCTTCTCCCTCCAAGAGTTGTGCAGTTGGTTTACACTAAATGGTTTCTAAGTGTTGCTTTTTGAATGGTTTGTCTTTTTCTTCTTTGTCTCTCAATTTTGGTATTCCCTCTCCCTTCCCCAGTTTTATAGACAATATTCCATGTAGACAATATCCAGGGTGCTTGGATGTAATATAGTGGTAGCGAGGGTACAGCCACAGGAACAGACTACAAGAGAAACAAAACTAAACAAACCACTCAGTCAAACAAACAGACAAGGAAAAAGAAAAAAAAAAAGGAGTACGAGTTCACATGGCATGTCGAGAATAATTAAAACAGTGGTATAACTCTTGTTTCTGTAACATGGAGTTCATTTCACTTGGCATCTTTTTATATGGTCATATGAGTGTAGCTATTGGGATATTTTGGTCTTCTACCATGACTAGCCTATTCCTGTACTAGCTATTCCCTATGAGGGAAACCATAGGGTTTATGTTTCTTTGGGTCTGGGTCACTTCAATTAGTATGTTTTTTTTCCAAGTGCTTCCATTTCCTTACCAATGGGGCAGTTTCATTCCTTTGGATGGAGGCATAGATTTCCATTGTGTATATGTACCACATTTTCCTGATCCACTTGTCTACTGAGGGGCATCTAGGTTGGTTCCATCATTTAGTGATGACAAGTTGTGTTGTGATGAATATAGTTGTACTGGTGGCTTTCGTGTGGTCTTGCTTGTAGTCTTTTGGGTAGATGCCCCAAAGTGGGGCTGCTGGGTCATATGGGAGCTCTATGTTTAGCCTTCTTAGGAACCTCCACACTGCTTTCCAGAGGTGTTGAAAAAGTTTGCATTCCCACCAACCTTTTGGCCACATCCTCTCCAGCATTTGCTATTATTATATTTCCTGGTAATAGACATTCTTAAATGTTGTTTTGATTTACATTTCTTTTATGGCCAGTGATGTAGAGCACTTTTTCATGTGACTCTTGGCCATTCTCATTTCCTCTTCAGAGAAGTCTCTTTTTAGGTCTTTAGCTCATTTGTTGAGAGAGATGTTGGTCCTTTGTTTGTTTTGGAGGAATTTAACTTTTTGAGTTCTGTGTATATTTTAGATATCAGGCTTTGTCCGTTGTATGGCTGGTGAAGACCTTTTCCAAATCTGTGGGCTTTCTATTCATCTTGGAAGCTATATCCTTTGTCCTGCAGAAGCTCTGCAGTTTGATACAGTCCCACTTGTCCAGCCTTTCTTTGATTTGTTGGATTTCTGGGCCTTTGTTGAAGAAGTTTCTTCCAGTGCCAAAGAGTCCTAGAGTTTCTCCTATTTCTTCTTGTAGAGGTTTCAGGATGTCTGATTTTATTTCCAGGTCTTTGATCCATTTGGAGTTGATTTTGGTGCAAGGTGATAGATAGGGATCTAGTTTTAGTTTGTTACAGGTGTTGACCCAGTTTTGCCAGCACCACTTGTTGAAGAGGCTATCTGTTCCAACCTGTATTTTTACCTTCTTTGCCAAAGATTAGGTAGCCATAGGTCTGTGGGTTCATTTCTGGGTCTTCAGTTCTGTTCCACTGGTCCTCAGGCCTGTTCTTGTGCCAGTACCAAGCTGTTTTCATTACTGTAGCTTTGCAGTACGACTTAAAGTTTGGTATTAGTATTCCTCCTGCACTTTTCTTTCTACTTAGGATTGTTTTTGCTATTTTTTTTATTGTTTCATATGAATTTCTGAATTCCTTGCTCTATTTCATTAAAGAATGGTGTTGGGATAATGATGGGTATTACATTGAATTTGTGGATACCTTTTGGTAATATTGCCATTTTCACGATGTTATTCTTCCCAATCCAGGAGCATGGGAGGTTTTTCCATTTCCTTAGCTCTGTCTTAATTTCCTTTTTTAGGATTTTAACGTTCTCATCATAGAGTTCTTTCACTTCTTTGGTTGTTATTCCTAGGTATTTTATGTTATTTTTGGCTATTGCAAAAGGTGTTGCTTTCCTGATTTCGGCCCTGGTCTTCGGGTCATTGGCATATAGAAAGGCCATTGGTTTTTGAGGGTTTATTTTATATCCTGCTACTTTGCCAAAGTTTTGGATCAGCTCTAGTAGCTTGGGAGTAGAGTAGGGGTTCTTTAGGTATAGGGTCATTTCATCTGCGAAAAGAGAAAGTTTAACTTCATCTTTTCCTATTTGGATCCCTTTATGTTTTCTTCTTGCCTAATTGCTCTGGCTAGGAATTCTAGTACTATGTTGAAGAGGAGAGGAGAGAGTGGACATTCCTGTCTTGCTCCTGATTTTAAAGGGAATGGCTTTAGCTTTTCACTGTTTAGAATTATGCTTGCTGTTGCTTTGTCATAGACTGCCTTTATTATTATTCAGGAATGTTCCCTGGAATCGCAGGTTTTCCAGGGCTTTTATCATAAACAGGTGTTGGATTTTATCGAACGCCTTTTACGCATCTAGTGATATAACCATGTGATTCTTTACCTTGCTCCGGTTGATGTGGTGGATTACATTAATTGACTTGCGTATATTGAACCAACTTTGCATCCTTGGGATGAATCCAGTTTGATCATTGTGTAATGATTTTTTTTTTTTATTTGTTGAAGTCGGTTGGCCAGAATTTTGTTGAGGAGCTTTGATTCGATGTTCATCAAGAAGATGGGTGTATAGTTCTCTTTCCTTGAAGTGTCCCTATCTGGTTTTGGGACTAGCATCATAGAATGTGTTTGGTAGTGAGCTTTCACTATTTCCTTGAATAGTTAGAGGAGTGTTGGTATGAGATCTGTTTTGAAAGCCTTATAGAATTCCGCTGTGAATCCATCTGGACCTGGGCTTTTCTTGGAAGGGAGATCACTGATTGCAGTTTCAGTTTCATTGCTAGATATGAGTCTGTTCAGTACATTTATGTCCTCTTGGTTAAGTTTGGGCATATCAATTTTTGTTAAGAATTTGTCCATTTCTTCCAGGTTTCAAATTTGTTGGCATATAGGTTTGCAAAGTAGTCCCTTATTATATCCTAGATCTTTGTTGTTTCTGTGATGTTACCTGTTTCATCTCTGATCTTGTTTATTTGGGTGTGCTGTCTACGTTTTTTGGTCAGGTTTGCTAGGGATTTGTCTATCTTGTAAATTTTTTCAAAGACCAACTCTTTGTTTTGTTGATTTTTTCTATGGTTTTTCTGGATTCCAAGTCATTTAATTCTGCTCTGTTATTAATTATATGCTTCTGTCTATTGGCTTGGGGTTTGGCTTGTTGCTCTCTTTCAAGGACTTTGATTGCTTTGTTAAGTTGTTGAATTGAGATTTCTCTAATTTGTTGATGTGGGCACTTAGGGGTATAAATTTTCCTGAGTACTGCCTTTCCTGTGTCCCAGAGGAGGTGGTTGTTGGTGTGTTCGTCTTGGTTTAGTTCCATATACATTTGAAATTCTGTTCTGATTTCCTTGATGATCCATTGGTGGTTTAGCAATGTATTGTTGAGTCTCCATGAGTTGTGGAGTTTTCTTTGATGGCCTTTGGCATTGAGGTCTAGTTTTATTCCATTGTGGTCTGAGAGTGCAAGGGATGATTTCAATATATCTGAATTTGTACAGGTTTGCTTTGTGGCCTAACATGTGATCTGTTTTGGAGTATGTCCCATGTGCTGCTGAGAAGAATGTATATTCTGTTGTTGTTGAATGGAATATTCTGTAGATGTCGGTTAAGTCTAGATGGTCTATGCAGTTGTTTAGTTCTGATGTTTCTTTGCTCAGTTTTTGGCATGTTGATCTGTCCAGAGGTGAGAGTGGTGTGTTAAAGTCTCTGACAATCAGTGTGTTTGGGTCTATGAGAGTTTTTAGAGTCAGTAGTGTTTGTTTGATGAAATGGGGAGCTCCTGTATTTGGTGTGTAGATGTTTAGCATGGTTATGTCCTCCTGTAGGAGAGATCCCTTTATGAGTATGTAGTAACCTTCTTTGTCTCTTTTTTACTGTTTTTAGTTTGAACTCAATTTTATCTGATACTAAGATTACGACACTGGCCTGCTTGTGGGGGCCAGTTACTTGATTGATTTTATTCCAGCCTTTCACTGTTAGAATGTTTGCTTTTGCTGGCAAGGTGAGTCTCTTGGAGGCAGCAGAAAGATGGATCTTGTTTTTTGATCCAACTTGTCAATCTGTGTTGTTTAATTGGAGAGTTAAATCCATTTATACTGAGAGTTAGGATTGAGAGGTGATTGCTTGTTCCTTTCACCATATCTATCTTTGTAGGGGCTGTGTCTTCCCTTTTTGCTTTATTAATCTGGAGTTTTTTTTAGGGGATGCCTTCCCTGTCTGGATTCTGGTCTTGGTGGTTTTTGATGTGGAGGACATCTTTGAATATATTCTGTAATGCTGGTTTGGTGGAGATATATTGGTTCAATTTTTCCTTGCTATGAAAGACTTTTATTTGACCTTCGGCTATGAATGAGAGTTTAGCTGGATACAGAATTCTTGTTTGGAAGTTATTTTTCTTTAGGGTGTGGCAAATGTCATTCCAGGCTCTCCTTGCTTTCATGGTCTCCATTGAGAAATCTGGGGTAATTCTGATTGGTTTTCCTTTATATGTGATTGTTCTCTTTTCCCTAGTGGCTTTAAGGATTCTTTCTTTGGCCTCTATTGATCATGTTTCAATAACTATGTATCAATGGGAAGTCCTGTTCTGGTCCGGTCTGTTTGGGGTCCTAAATGCTTCTTCTATCTTGTAAATGTATCTTGTCCTTCTGGATGTATGGGAAGTTCTTAGCTAATATTCTGTTAATTAAGTTGCCTATTCCATTGACTTCATTCTCTAGGTTTTCTTCAATACCTATTAGCCTTATATTGGGCTTCATGATTGTGTCTTGAAGCTCCTGAAGTGATCTGTCTTTCTTTTTGGATTGATTTTGTATTTTTTTTTGTTCTTTCTCCAAAATGTCTAAGCTGTCCTCAACTCCTGAGATTCAATCATCCACATCGTTCAGTCTACTCCCTAAACTTACAACCTGGTTTCTTATCTCCCTACCTTCGAATTGATCTTTCTTGATGGCTTCTATGTCTCTGCTGTAACTCTCTCTTAGGTCCTGTGTGGACTTCCTTACTTCATTAATTTGGTTCTGGGTGCTGTCTCTAATCTCTTTTAGCTGAGTAGTTGTCTTTTCATAGGGCTCTTTTTCTTTCTGTTGGAGTTTGTGTATCATTCTGTTTGTGGAGGCCATGAAGTCCTCTATTAACTTACATTATTCTTTGGTTTGCCTCCTCATGCTCTAGGATGCTTGTCTGGAGAGACTCAAACTTTTCACTTATTATTTTTATCAGCATAGTAGGTAGAGCAGTTTGAGGGCTCTCCTCTGGGATGTCAGTTGAGTGCTCTGTTTCCTGTTTGTTTTGAGTGGGTGATGAGTTTCCTTGTCTTGCAATACTTTTTGTGTTTCTTTTGCCCATTTGGACTTGGAATGCTAGTATTCTGCTTTGGCACTGTGTAGGACCTGAACCAGACCTTATCAGGTCCTGTTGTGCTATTCTTATAGGTATACAGACCTGGACAGGTATCTTCTCTCTCTTTTTTTGGGTATAGCACCAGATTTGGTGTCCCCACAAATTACACTTTGGAAGTAAAAACCAACCCTGAGCCCCATATACAGTAGCTATATTGTATACCATTACAATCTTGTTTTTATTTCTTTTTGGGTTGATACAATTGCTCTAGGAACCCCTTTGATACACTCAGATTGACCCCGGATGCCTATTATCTTGCCTACTGTTAACCTGGGCTCAATGGAATCTGGAGGTTCTGGGCAGTGGTGACTCTGTGGATCTCTGAGGATTGTGGGTAGAAGCTGGGTGCCCTCAGTAATTGGGGGATTGTGGTCAGCCTGGGGAACCAGTCTGTTGCTCCCAAGGCATTGCCAGTAGCAGCATTATACCTCGGAGGCAGTGCAGCCTGTGGCGCTCGGCTGGGACCTCTGGGCTGCCAAGGGCAGGCAGCGGGTTCTGTCTGGGCCTCCTGAGCTGCCTGAAGTGGGTCCTGAATGGGAACCCTGGGCTGCCGAAGGCATGCGGTGGGCTTTGGCTGGAACCCCTGTGCTGCCTGCACTGGTCCCAGCTGGTCTGTGGGCTGGTGACAGTGGGTGGTGGACTCTGCCTGAGACCCCTGAGCTGCCTGCGGTGGTCCCAGCTGGGATCTCTGGGCTGCTGACCGTGGGTGGTGGACTCTGGCTGACACCACTGAATTGCCTGGGGTACCCTGGATGGAATCCCCAAACTGTGGGCAGAGCCTAGGGTGGGAACCTTGAACTGTGGACAGAGCCCTGGGTCGGACCCCCGACCTGCCCACAGAGCCCTGATTTGGACCCCCAAACTGCCTGCGGAGCTCTGGATAGGCCTCCCCGAATTGCCTGTGGAGCCCTGTCTCAGGGCCCCAAACTGCCTTCAGGGCCCTGAGCTTGGCTCCCGAATTGCCTGCGGTGCCCGGGCTGCAACTTGCGAATTGCTTGCAGCCACCGGGCTGTGACTCCCCAGCTACCCGTGGCACTGAGCTGTGACTCCCGAATTGCCTGCCAAGGCTGGCTAGGACTCCCAAATTGCCTGCTGCCACTGGGCTGTGACTCTTGAATTGCCTACCAACGCTGGTCTGCAACTCCCGAATTGCTTGTGGAGCCGAGCTTTGACTCCCGAATTGCCTGTTGCACTGGGCTGAGACTCTGGAATTGCCTGCCAAGCCCAGGCTGTGACTCCCGAACTTCCTGTGGCAGGCCTTGGGTGTGGGACCTTGGGGCTGCTGAAGGGTGCGATGATGGGCTCTGGCTGGGAGGATGGATCTGCTTGCAGGGAAGTTAGGCTCCCTTCTGGGTGGGGCTGGCTGTGTCCTTCCCTGGGGTTTGCGGGAAGAGGGTGGGTGCCCCCAGACATTGGTGGACAATGTTTGGCCTGGGAAACCAGTTGTTGCTGTCTCAGTGGTAGTGGCTGTGATGGCGGCCTGGAGTCGGGCCTCTTGTGTTTATGGGTGTTGTAGGGCCACTCACAGGGCAGCTCACCCCTCTGTGGTCTCTCCCATTTGGGCGGGGACTCCTTCCCCTGGGTGGACCTGGGGCTTGCTGCTCCAGCACTTTTGCCCTTTTCAAAGATGGCCCCTTTGACCTTACTTTCCCCTGGCTCACTTTATTTCCAGTTTGCTCTGGTCATCTATGCCAGGGACAAAGATGGAGATTCAGTATGGTGGATGGGGGGAAGGGCTACTTTCTGAATGGAGTTCTATGGGTACAGACTCCAGCAAGACTGTCTTTTGTTGAGTTCTCACGCTTCCTCTGGTTCTCTGGAGCTTTCCCACTCTTCTTGTGATCTGCATCTGTCTGCTGCCATCTGGCGGATTTCTCTCCTCATCGCTGGTGCATGCTGGAGGTGGGTGTGGATTTGGTTCCACTGGGTAAGCGGCGGGCTGGTGGTGGCTGTGGCTGAAATCTGCATTCTTGGATCTTCTCTCTCGTTTTTTCCTTCCTAACTTGAAGTTGTGTACTGTTAGGCCTTGCTTGGGCTATGTCTTTAGAGTTAGAAGTTTCCCTGTAGAAGGAAAACTGGGTTCTTGGAGAGAGCTTAGATAGGGCTCTGCTGCTCCTCTGCCATCTTCTTCCGTCTCCAGCATGTATTTTTTGTTCTTTTTCTCATAATAAAATGTATAAGAGGCAACAGATTTATATTCTTTGAAAAGAAACCATAATCACACAGAAAAGGAGGGAGGAAGGGTGAACAAATGCAATCATGCTATTCAGTATATACTATGTGGAAAAGAAACTGTAACTTGTGGGCAGGGATGGAACGAGGAAACTGGGGGACAGCAAGGGAAGGGGTGACATTGTCCACAAAAAGCTGGTAATCATTGCCTGACACATGAAATGGTAATCCCTTTGTATAAGACCTTGATATTAACATAAAATTATATTAAAATGTATTTACATTTGTTTTAAAATATGAAAGCTAACCTTGCTACTATAGGATACCTCCACTTGCTCATGGGTTGTATGGCTTGTAATTTTTTAAAAATTGTTTCGTTTGTTTGTAACAAACAGTACAAGAAATGTATCCAATGCCTAACATATGAAAGTGTAACCACTCTGTATATCAGTTTGACAATAAAAATTAAAAAAAAATGTTTTGTTTTGTTCTTTGAGACAGGATCTCTCTATGTAGTCCAGACTAGCCTTGAACTTGAAATCATCTTGCTTCAGCTTCCTGAGAGCTGGGATTATAGGCATATATACAACTCTACTTGTATAGTGCTGTTTTTTTTTTTTTTTTTTAACTGTGCTGGGGCTTGATCTTAGGGCCTGAGCTTTGTGCTCAGTCTCTTAATTTTTCCACTGTAGGCTGACACTCTACTACTTGAGCCACACCTGCACTTAGGTATTTTTGTGATTTACTAGAGATAAGAATTTCATGGGCTTTTCAGCCTGGGCTGGTTTTGAACTGAGATCCTCGGATTCCAGCCCTCTGAGTTAGCAAAGTGGCATGAGCCACTTTTTATGCTGATGTTTTGTTCAAGATTTTCAATCTATATTAATGAGAAATTCGGTTTACCGATTCTTTTTTTATTCTATGTGTTTATATTCTACAAAATCATATGCAAAACTTGAATCTTTTGTCTTTAAATAGATGGCAGGCTGAGCACTGTTAGTTCACACCTGTAATCCTATTTAAGTAGAAGCTTAGGTCTGAAGATTGTAGTTCAAAGCCAATCCAAAGAGACAAATTTGAGAGATTCACACCCAGTTAATTACCATAAGGCTGGAAGTATAGGTGTGATGAAGTGCTAGAACACAAGCCTTGGATGAAAAAGTCAAGTAAGAACTTGAATTCAAGCTTCAACACACACACACACACACACACACACACACACACACACACACACACAACTTGGTAGATTTTTCCAGTGAAGTATTCTCAGCCTAGAGATTTTTAAAGAATATTTATATATAAGTAATTAATTTTATCAATATTTTAGGAGTATAAAGGCATGGGTTTTCATTTTGGATAAGATTTGTTGTCTTTTTTTGAAGTTTTCTAAATTTTGATATATATATATATATATATATTTGTTGTGTTATTTGCTGTCATTTCTTTCTATTGTTTTAATACCTGTGCGTTCTATACTGTTATATCTACATCTTTTCATTCTTTTTTTTTTTTGCCAGTCCTGGGGCTTGGACTCAGGGCCTGAGCACTGTCCCTGGCTTCTTTTTGCTCAAGGCTAGCACTCTGCCACTTGAGCCACAGCGCCACTTCTGGTCGCTTTCTGCATATGTGGTGCTGGGGAATTGAACCCAGGGGCTCACGTATAGGAGGCAAGCACTCCAGCCCATCTTTTCATTCTTTTTTTTTTTTTTTTTTTTTTTTTGGCCAGTCCTGGGCCTTGGACTCCGGGCCTGAGCACTGTCCCTGGCTTCTCCCCGCTCAAGGCTAGCACTCCGCCACTTGAGCCACAGCGCCGCTTCTGGCTGTTTTCTGTATATGTGGTGCTGGGGAATCGAACCTAGGGCCTCGTGTATCCGAGGCAGGCACTCTTGCCACTAGGCTATATCCCCAGCCCCCATCTTTTCATTCTTGATAGTGAGAATTTCTGTCTTTTTTTGTCAATGTGATTTGATACTTGTCAATTTTATTGATAACTAAATATCCTATATTAATTTATATGCTTTTGCCAATATTATTGACTTCTGCTTTGTTCCTTAATTTTTGTCTGTTCACTGCATATTTATTTTTCTTATATTCTTCTCCTCCTCATTCTCATTCTCCTTCTCCTCCTCCTCTTCCTTCCCTTTTCCTCCTCCCCCACCTCCTCCTCCTTCCTTCCCTGCTCCTCTTCCTCCTCCCATCCTCCTCATTCTTCCATCTTCATCTTTACCTTCATCTTTGCCTTTTCTTCTTCTTCCCTTTTAGTGCTAGTACTGGGACCTGAACCCAAGGTCTTACACAGTTGTTTTGTTTTTGGACTCAAAGCTGGTGCCACACCTCTACTTCTTACTTTTTGCTAGTTAATTGGAGATAAGAGTCTCATGGATTTTCTGCCTGCTCTGGATTTAAATCACAATTGCAAGCTCTCTGCCTCCTGAAAGAACTAGCTAGGATTACAGGTAGGAGCACTGGTGCAGACTTTTGTACTCCCAATATAGGCATTTAATACATGTTATGTGCTCTGTCTAGCACTCTTCCATCTGGCTTATTAAGTGATAAAGTGAAGCTGACAGACACATGCTTAGAGAAAGTTATTGGACGGGACAGAGAGGACAGTGAGTTAGTGTTACTGGCAATCCTCTAAGACCAGTATATTTTTCTACCACTAGTTAGAGACATTTCTCCTTAACATTATCTAACTGGTTGCATATCAGGTGTTACTTCTACAAAAAAGCCCATTACCTAGAATGTGTCTTCTTCATGAGTTTGAGAACTTTGGGAAAACAACTGCCATTAAAAATGAGACAGAGTTATAGAAAAGTTGAGTGGTTTGTCCAACTTCACAGGCTTATTTTTCTTATAGTGAAGAGTCAAACAAATCAGGGTGCATGGTTGTTGCTGCCTTTTTCAAGAATGAAGACATTGCTGCTCAACACTAAGAGGAATGAGTCAGAAATGAGGTCAAAGAGAAATGGTTCCTGCTATTTCTGCCATTAAAAAGTTGGAGATTTCAGTGGAATTATTTCTAGCATTTTCCCCCCACTTTTGGAAAAATACTGCCAGCCTCAATGTTGATACTGTCTCAAGGCTTCATTCTCTTGAGTAAGATAAAGAATGAAAATAACTTTCTTTTCTTCCCCCCACTTTATTGTCAAAGTGAAGCACAAAGGGGTTACAGTTTCATATGTAAGGCAGTGAGTACATTTCATATTCAACTTGTTACCTCTTCCTTCATTTTCTCCCTGCCTTCCCTCTCCCCCTCTCCTTCCCCCCCCCCCCCGGAATTTGGTTTACACCAAATTGCTTTGTAAGTATTGCTTTTGGAATCATTTGTGTTTTTATCCTTTGTCTCTCGATTTTTATATTCCCTTTCCTAGTTCCCTATTATATATATATATACATGTATATATATATATTTATATAATACCCAGGGTACTAAGATCATATACAGCGATAGTGGAGGTACAACCACAGGAATGGAATATGAGAGAAACAAAAAAAGAAAAGGTATGGTTTCACATGGCATGTTGAAAATAATTACAACAATAACACTTGTTTCCATAACGTGGAGTTCATTTCACTTAGCATCATCTTATGTGTTCATAAGGGCATAGCTATTGAGCTATTGTGATCTTCTGCTTTGACTAGCCTAAACATATACTTATTGTTTACTATGAGGGAAACCATAAAGTCCATGTTTCTTTGGGTCTGGCTCACTTCACTTAGTATAATTTTTTCCAAGTTCTTCCATTTCCTTACAAATGGGGCAATGCCATTCTTTCTGATAGAGGCATAGAATTCCATTGTGTATATGTACCACATTTTCCTGATCCATTTGTCTACTGAGGGGCATTTGGGTTGGTTCCATATTTTAGCAATGACAAATTGTGCTGAACATAGTTGTGCTGGTGGCTTTAGTGTGTTCTTGCTTGTAATCTTTTGGGTAGATGCCCAAAAGTGGGGCTGCTGGGTTGTAGGGGAGCTCTATGTTTAGCCTTCTGAGGAGCTTCCTCCATACTGCTTTCCAGAGTGGTTGAATGAGTTTACATTCCCAACAGTGTAGTAAGGTTCCCTTTTGGCCACATTCCCTCCAGAATTTGTTATTGCTAGTTTTCTTGATAATGGACATTCTTACTGGGGTGAAGTGGAATCTCAGTGTTGTTTTGATTTGCAATTCTTTTATGGCCAGTGATGTAGAACACTTCTTCATATGTCTCTTGGCCATTCTCATTTCCTTTTCAGAGAAGTCTCTTTTTAGGACTTGCTTGTTGAGGGGCTGTTGGTTCTTTTAGGATTTGTTTTGGAGGAATTTAATTTTTTGAGTTCTGTGTATATTTTAGATATGAGGCCTTTGTCCATTGTATGGCTAGTAAAGATCTTCTCCCAATCTGTGGGCTTTCTGTTTATCTTGAAAGTTATGTCCTTTGCTCTGCAGAAGCTCTGCAGTTTGATGCAGTTCCATTTGTCCAAACTTTCTTTGATTCGTTGGATTTCTGGGCCTTTATTAAGGAAGTTGAAAAGAACTTTCTTTAAATTTCAAAGAAATTTACTTATTTGATATGGATAGTTCACACCATTATAAAAAGAAGTACATGACCAAGCATGTTTGTGCATGCCTGTAATTTCACTTGCTTAGTCGTAGAGGTAGAAGGACCTTGAGGTCAAGGCTAGCCAAGGCATAGCTGTTAAGGTGACATCTCAAAAACAAAATGAAAATAAAATTGTTCAGAGTATGGATCAAGTGGCAAAATGCTCAAGTATGAGACTTGAATTAAATCCCAAGAATGAGAAAATAAAATAAATAAAATAGAAGTAAAAGTAACTGGTGAAATTTTCTTTGTTACTAGTACAGAATACTTGTGTTCATTGTAAAATTCTTATACATGTATATGACACAGTTTGATTATGTTTGGCTTTTCCATATCCCTATCCCTCTCCTATTGATTCCTTTCTTCATTTTAAGTAGTTCCTTTTCTCCTTCCATTTCATCAAGTCTGTTTTGTAAAAATTAGTTTTTATTATCCTTAAGTGGTTGTACGAAGGGGTTTCAATCACACAAGTGAGTTATGAGTACAATGCATGTTGACTAAAGTCATCATTTTCATCATTTTTCCCATATCTCCCAACACTATCCATATTCTCAATTTCCCTAGTTCTATTTTCACACATATACCTTGAATATCATGAATATGAAAGGCCCTGAGCAGCTAACACTCAACCCCAAGCTGTTGCCAGCCCACAGTTAGTGAAGTTGCATGCAGAATGGGAAGAGAGAACATAATCAAGCTAAGTTGGGGCTTTTGGCAGTGCTCAGACTTCCACAAAAGAAGCCAAAATATGGCTTTCATGGGACACTCTACTAGAATTATTGTTTAATTAATCAATAGAATTGTTATTCAATTACAATAGATCTTCAAAAAGAAGAATGACTAATTAACACAATAAGGAGGTTGGACTATATGTCATAATAGTAGTTAGCAAATTCCTTAAAAAGCCACTATCATCTACAGGTATAAAGATAATTTTTCATATGGATTTTGTTTTTGATAGACAACACAGGAGTTATGAGCTATAAGTGATACTGTTTAATGTTATAAAATACTTTCTCCATTTGTTATGTGTATAGGCATCCATTGTTTGCATTCATTACTTAAGCCACTAAAGACAATTTTATTACTGCACCATGTGCTTACTTCATTTTGAAAAGAGAAAATGAAGAAGAGAAGCTATTTTTTTTGCAACTTGTGACATTGATTTTATTGTGTGCTAATGTAAAACCATCAATAACCCACTTGAGGACTTTGCCACCTTCTGGAAATGCCACACACCGACTTCTCACATGTTTCAGAGTTACAGCACATCCCAGGCTTGTCCAGAGCAAAAGGGAGCAGCTGACTCTTCTGGACCACCTTGTCTGGCCACAGACCAACCCTATTGTGAAGACCCAGAGCATAGCAGCACAAACCAGGTGAAATACACACACACACACATATGTGCATGCACATACATGCACATATATATGGAATATCTAAATGGCTGTCTGGCATAGGTGATTTATACTTTCACACACATCAGCTTGTACATGATCTCCTAACCTAGGTTTCTTGCCCCTTAAGAGACTGATTTGGGTTGACTTTATGGCTACACTGATTTACATTGCCACCAAGAGAATATGATTGTTTCTTTTGGTTCATATTTTCAACAGCACTTACTTATTTAGTCATAATTTAATGGCATGTTTTAGTTTATTTCCTTTTTTCCTTAAGATTTATATTAAAAGGCAAAGCAAGAATCTTTTATTCTACTGTAAAAAATGAGTAAAATATTCAACAATTTTCAGAAACTTAGTTAGAACTAACTTCCAGAAATTTAGTCTCTGTGATTGTTCATTTTATGTGGATAGGCCATGGCACCCAGATATGTGGTCCAATGCCAGGCTGGATGGCCCTGTGAAGTTGTCTTTTGGGAAGAAATGGACATTTAAATCAATACACTGTAGATAAAGCCAATTACACTTTCTAAAATGGGTAGGCCTCTTCTACCAAGTTGAAATTTTTTTAAACTTTTCCTTCCCTCTCTCCTCCCTCCCTCCCTCCCCCTTCTCCCCTCCTTCCCTCCTTTCCTTCCACCTTCCTTCCTTTCCTCCTACTTTCCTTCTTCTGTCTTTCCCTCTCTTTCTCTCTTGGTTTCTTTCCCTCTTGATCTCTCTTTCTTGGTCTTTCTCTCTCTGTTTTGGTCTCTCTCTCTTTCTCTCAGACTCTCTCATTCTCTGACAGATTCTATCTACGTAGCCCAGGCTGGTATTAATTATATAATTCTCTTGCCTCTTCCTCCTGTGTGATGGGATTATAGGTATGTACCAGCCACCTGGATAATATTATTCCTATTAATAAAGGACATTTAAAAAGGTGTTAACACTGTATTAATCTCTGCATATGAATAATGAAACACATGAGAACTTAGTACAAGAAAGTACATAAAACAATTAGGATTTTGGTAGAATTTGATGAAATTGTTTCCACAGATTTTTATTTGCATTTAGTTACATTTGCTTTCTTTTAATTAAATTAATACACTTATTTTTGATTTTTCACTTCAGGGTGATCTGGAACTTCCTATGGAGTCCAGGCTGGCCCCAAACTTGTTATCCTCTGAATTTAACCTCCCTGGTGCTGGGATTGCAATCTGCATTTATTTATTTATTTATTTATTTATTTATTTATTTATTTATTTATTTATTTATTTATTTATTGTTATTTGATCGTGGGGCTTGAACTCTGGGCCTGGGTGCTGTCCCTGAGCAACTCAGCTCAAGGCTAGCACTCTACCATTTGAGCCACAGTGCCACTTTGGGTTTTCTGGTGGATAATTGGAGATGAGTCTCATGGACTTTCCTGATCTGCTGGCTTTGAACCATGAACCTCAGATCTTAGCCTCCTGAGTAGCTAGGATTACAAGTATGAGCCACTGGTGCCCGGCTTTGTTTTCACAGATTTTTAATTATGTTGTTTTCCTTTTACAATAAACTAATTCATGTTAAAATTTTGGATGATCATTTTTTGTATACATACTTTCAGAGTCTCTTCTTCCATAGAAATGAAGGAGCTGTTCTAAGGAGACAGTAGAGGTGAGACTCAGCTCTTATGGCACTGAAATGACATTTGGAAAGCTACCTAGGGCTATCCAAATCTCACATGTGATTTTTTGTTTTGTTTTTAATTGTATGAGCCATCTGTGGGACTAAAAGTGATATTTAGGAATACATTTAATTCAGAAAAATGAGGGGATTTTCTGAAGGCAGAATTTGGAGAAGAAAAGTCTACTAAACGAATAACCAGGTAAAACATTATTGCAACTGGATGGTTTCATGGTCCTCTTTGTTACATTATACTCAAAGATGAAACATAAATACTATATTTATCTCTGCTTAAAATTTTCTCATATCTGGCTGGCTAGTATTATCGACTTCCTAATACTGTTTCAAGCTTTAAGTCAAACAAGCCTGTGACAAAACTGTGAACTGGAGTTGTCAGTCTCAGGACAATGTTATGTGATCATTTTTACAAACTTCAGAAACAGATTTCATTTGTTTGCTTGTTTTTTTGTCTTTTCTTTTTTGGTGTTGGGGATCAAACCCCAGTACATTGTACTTGCTAGGTAAGTACTTTGCTACTGTGCTACATGCTCGCCCCAGATTTGATTTGCTAATGATGAATGTTTGCTTGGTTATAAGAAAAAAGCAAGCGAATATACTGCAGGATGAGTGAAAAAATCCTTATATATCTTGGAAATAGGTCTAGAGAAGACTAAAAATCTGTACTATTCTTTTTTTTTTTTTGCCATCCTAGGGACTGGACTCAGGGCTTGAGCATACTGTCCCTGGCTTCTTTTTGCTCTAGGCTAGCACTCTGCCACTTGAGCCACAGTGCCACTTCTGGCCATTTTCTGTATATGTGGTGCTGGGGAATTGAACCTAGAGCTTCATTTATACGAGTCAAGCACTCTTGCCACTAGGCCATATCCCCAGCCCTGTACTGTCCTTGATTAGTTGTAGATATATTAGTAAAATAGAGCACTTTATTGATAAACTCTAATTTACTGTGAATTCAACTAAAATATTATTTTAAGAGACATTTGTTTCTTTAGATTCCTCATCTTGAAGGAACAGAACTATTCTTGACTCTGACACTTCTTATAACAAAGGCACAGCAACAGAATTCTCCAACTCTGAACTTCTATGATTCAATTCAATTCTAACATTGGCTCCTTGGATTTAGGGTTGATTACTATGAGTATAAGGGTCATCACACCAAGATGTCTTAGTCTGCATGGTAATTTCAAGTCCCAGGTTACCCCTATTTCTCTGGTTATTAAACAGGCAGGATCTCTGTCAAGTTGATTAGTGTTCTTAGAATGTTTCACAGAACTCAGGAAGACAATTGACTTGCACTGAATTATTTATTGTGAAGGATGTTATAAAGAGTACAAATCGATGGGCAGAAGAAGAAGGGCACAGAGTTCAATCTGGAAGAACTCTTTGGTCCCAGAAACATTCTGAACTCCATCATTTGAGAGTTCTGATGGAGGTTCCCTTACATAAGCATGCTTGATGCATTATAAAATTTGGGGACTCAATTTCCAGTTTCTCTCTTCTCTCAGGAAGTCTGGAGGGGGGACTGAAAGGCACCATCTTCTAATATATGACTAGTTTCCCTGGGGACAAGTCCATCTCAGATATTACCTAAGAGCCCACCTGTGTCATATTATCAGCCTAAGCTCCTGTGGTTTAAAAGGGCCCATTGTGAATTAGAAAGACTTTCCAATTACTTCTCACCCAGTTAACTGCAAAACCTTTAGGTATTTTTGTTCTGGAAACTGGGATAAAAACTATGTATGTTTTAATAGATCACAAGGAATCAGGGAGGATTGTGCATAAATGTATTGATAGATGGATCAAAGCTGACCTCAGTATAAACGCTTAACTTGTCTATAAGAAACTGATCTTTATACTACTTCATTTAGTTATTATAGATACTGGAGAAAATAAAAGGTATTTCATACAATTAAGCATGCCCAAGTGGTGCTTTAAAAATAAACAATTAACAACTAATAAAACAACAGATATGTGTAACATACATATATAATACTACAAACAGATGAAGTGACAGAGTGTAGAGTTTGGTAAAGAATTAAACCAAAACATTTTTCTCTTTCCTTTAGTTTGAAAATAGGGCATGCATAAGTGTAATGTAGCAAAATGTGCTAGAGCAAGTTAGAATCAAGGGATGCTGACCTTATCAGCAAAGAGTAATTGCTTTCAATAAGGAGAAGCAAAGCAGGCCTCCTGGGGAAGGCAGCTTTTGACCTGGGCGTTAAATATGGGGATTTTTTTTTTCACTAATACAGGGAGAAAAGAGGAAGGAGGTGTGCATAATGGCAAGATGAGGGGTAAACAAAGACTTGAAGTAATCAAGAAGAGCAAAACCAAACCATTAGCAGAGAATGATTAGGAAGCATTCAACAGTAACCAAATGGTCATTCTTCCCTTCCTGGCCAGTAGCAGTTCATGCACTTCTAGATGTTATCATTTGAAAAAAAAGTCAGTAGAACATCTCTATTATCTTTATTCAGCAACACCTTTCAGTCCTCCTGAGTATTTCCATGTATCTCCCATGATTATCTTTTGTGCTGTTATTAAAAAACATTCGTTGTTTGAAAAAAAAAAAAAGAAAATAGGGCATGGACATGCATGTTTCACATTCCCACTTAACAGTGTTCAAGTGTATTGAATAGAAAAGCCATTCTACCAACTGTGACCTCCAAATCAATCATCCTACTAAGAGGTAGCTAAAGTCTCTAGATTTGTTCCTGTTTCCCAACAAAGCCATAGCAGTTCAATGACACAATGTGTCTGAGGGCATTCTTCACATCCTTGTTCCTCAGGGTATAAATCAGTGGGTTCAGCATGGGAGTCACTACAGTGTAGAAGAGAGCTATGAACTTGCCCTGTTCATGAGAGTTGCTCTTGGCTGGCTGGAGGTACATGAAGATGATGCTGCCATAGAACAAGGACACCACTGCCACATGGGAAGAGCAGGTGTTGAAAGCCTTTCTTCGTCCTTCTGTGGACTTGATCTTCAACACAGCCCGGGCAATATGTCCATATGAGACCAGGATGAGACCCAGTGGCAGGACAACAAAGATAAAGCTGGCAACGTACATCTCCACCTCATTGAGGCTGGTGTCCACACAAGCCAGTTGCATAATGAGGGGCATTTCACAAATGAAGTGGTCAATGCGATTGTTCCCACACAATGGTAAAAGCATGGTGAGTGTGGAGCCCACCATGCTGGTGGTGAGACCCCCTAGCCATGAGGCCAAGGCCAAGCCAATGCAAAGCTGTGGGTGCATAATGACAGTGTAGTGGAGAGGCCTACAGATAGCAGCATAGCGGTCATAGGACATGACAGCCAGGAGGACACACTCAGTTGCTCCCAGCCAGTGGGAGACATAGAACTGGACCACACAGCCAGCATAGCTTATGGTTTTCTGTGGTCCCCAGAGGTTGACCAGGAGTTGTGGCACAATGCTTGTGGTGAAGCTAATGTCCAGGAAGGAGAGGTTGGCAAGGAAGAAGTACATAGGTGTGTGGAGACGCACATCCTTACAGGAAACAAGAATGATGGTGCCATTGCCCAGGATAGCTACCACGTAAAAGCAGGAGACCACTACAAAGAGGATACTTTCCAATGAGGGCTGGGCAGAGAAGCCTAGGAGCACAAACACATGTGGAGAACTTCCATTGGTCATTTCCATCATCATATGCTGGGAGGGAGGAGTGGAGTTTAAAGGCCACTGTGAGGGGCAGGGCATCAGAAGTGAAATCTGAAGCGATTATCTCCATTAGAATGCAGCCAGGATAAATAAGTGTGTCCAAGTCTCTTGAAATGATGGCCAGTTTGGAATGAGTGTTAAAGGGCTTGGGAACTTGAGTAACCTGGGGGAGAATGCACATTCATGTATTACTTTTAGCACTGATTTTCTATATTAAGAGGCACCATCTGAATTCAGACTATAAATTTAGTACTTATTTTGATAGACTGTGTAAGCCTTATAATTGTGTCCTGTCAAATCACACAATCATCAGCACATTTTTACATTGTTACTAAATATAATGTGCTACATATATCCACATTTCATTGCTTCTGTGCCATCTCATTTTGCCATCCTTTATCTCTTGAACTTTGCAGGAGTCTAACTTGTCTCTGTGTTTCTCTTTTGTTGCTCTTTAAGCATTCTCAAAAATGAGATGTGGTTTTGCATTAAGACCTTTTATGATCATATTGCTCTGTGGGTCTAATACCTCCTCTCTCTTGGCTTATAGATCTTCTTCTCTTTGTGTGTGCAGTGATTTTTCCCAGAAGAGCCACACATGCACTTTCTCATTTCATGTCATTTTTCAATTGTTTTAATCTTGTCACTTCTTTTATTTTTTTCCAGTCCTGGGCTTGAACACAAGGCCTCAGTACTGTCCCTGAGCTTCTTTTTGTTCAAGGCTAGTACTGTACAACTTGAGCCATAGTGCCACTTCCAGCTTTTTCTGTTTATTGGTGTTGAGGAATTGAACCCGGGGCTTCTTGCATGATCGGCAAGCACTCTACCTCTAAGCCATGTTCCCAGCAGTCTAGGCACTTCTTCACCATCATCCAAAATATAAAAACCCTTCCTGGTTCCTTTCATTGCTTTTCCCGGCCATGTCCATTCACTGTACTTTCTATCTCACAAGAATTGTGTAACTTTATATTTAGCAAATGGAAATGATACAAAACAATATTGCTGTTATTTTCTATATATATTTATTGCATTCATTTTTGTATTTTGGTGTTGCCTCTCTCACTTTACTACATTATATATTCTTTGGAGTTAAAATATTCTGTGTTTTGTTTGCTTTGGTCTCCCCAGTGCCTGTCTGATTCAAAGAAGCTATGTAATCAGTATCATGCACATATAATAATGAATGCATTGTGAAATAGGTCATAATAATGGCAAGTGGCATCAACAGAGGCAGGGCTGGAACAATATAAGAGGGGAAAGACTAGCAGTGTAACATCATAATCCTGTGATAAGGATAGTTATATAAAAACTGCCAGAGTCATGCAGAGATGTCTATCTACCTTCTGTTCTTATGTACTGGTGTTCTTATATACTGTTCCATATACATTTATGCATACGTGAACTTCCCTCAACTCTTATTCACAGAAATGGACTGCCCTCTGCTCTTATGCGCAAGTGAACTTTTCACCCCTCTTATATAGATGGAATAAAATAATCTGTGACTTAGGAATGATAATGTGTAAATCAGAAGATCATATATTGGCTTTGTATTCCAGTGTTGGGAACAAAAAAACTGTACATATTCTCAGGCGAGTGATCTAAACTATACCACACACCCAGCTCTGAAGTTCAGCCCTATAGTAGAAAACAGATACTGAATTTCATATGCTCCTATCAATCTCAGGAACCCTTCTGTGAAGTCATTAAATAATCCTAGTATGCACTTTAAAAAGAAAAAATTGATTCATCCAGCTTTCTCAAAGTCTTAGCTAGTGAAACTCACCTCTAGAAATAACTAGAAGTTGATTAAAGAAAATTATCATGAAGATTGTGTACAATTACAGTCTTTTAAATTTCATTACATGTGTTATAAATTGAATCTAAAAAAATGATCTTAAGTGAATTGTAGAGCAAAATAGTGGTGACCAGAGGGAGAGAGAGGGGAATACAGGGATGGATGTTGATTAGTGGATCACTAAGTTCTGGTGTTTTGTGGCCTGTTGGGTGAATGTAATAACAGTAGTTCATCAAAAGTGTTGGAAGAGAGGCATCAGAAATTACTCTCCATAAAGCAATGGATATACAGCTTATTCTGACTTGGTCTTGATCTTGAATCGAACATCACATTGTATCTCATAAACATTTACTATAAAATTTGTGGATGTCTTTCATTCTGTATTTAAAATTGGCTAACAGAACTTAGGTATCTGACAAAACTAAAATACAAAAGCTGTATCAACACGGAATTCACTGCTCCAGAAATCTGAGGGAATTGTGTGATTTACATGTGGCAGGCCAGGATTGTTCTGACTTTTCCAGTGAAAGGGAATCTAGGAGAAAGGATTTCAAACAATTAAGGAGTCATCATAGACCATCAAAACAGGGAAGCTTTATGATGAGGATGTGGGACAAAAAGAGGTGAATCAGGGTACTTATCTGCAACTGAGTCATGCCACAGTGACTGTTCCATATATAGTTACCATGGCATCTCCATCACCTCTGGGTGTATGTGCTCTGCTTAGAGATAGGAACAAGGCTGACTCATAACTGGTAATGTGCAGAAAATGTGCAAATGTTATCTGGAGATGAGAACCATAAGATCAGTCATGAGGCAATAATTGAGTAGAGTCTTTGACAAATAGAGACCATTCTGATGATCTGACCTATTTTTACAATTGTTCAGTGACATACCAAAGCCTAGAGCTGCTTAGTGGCATTGGGCTGTCCCTGAGATATACTGATATTACATCACAATAAAGGGAGAGGCTTACTTATCCACAAAGATTTACCAACACAGTCACAATAAAATGTTGACATGTAACTCTATCTCAAATATTGTGTGATTGCAACAAAGAAAAGTGACAGTTAAGGGAAATATTATGAACTCATATTTTATCTGAGCTAAGCATATCATCACATACTGTAGAGTGTAGGAAATTGGCTAAAATGCCAAGGACCACAGGAGAGGATAAAAGATCATGTAACTGTCACAATACAATTTAATGTTTGATCCTATCCCAAGTACTGTGTGATGACAACAAAGAGAAATGACATGGTGACAGTTAATGGAAACATTATGAGGCCATATTTTATCTAAGCTAATCACATAGTCACACACTGTACCCCAGAGTGTAGGCAACAGGGTAAAATGTCAAAGACCATAGGAAAAGATATAAGATCATTTAAAGGGTTCAGTGTTGACTAGCCTTAACTGGAATTGTCAGAAAACCTGTAACCTCCAAATTTTGAAAACTAGACAAACTCATAAATGTCACTTACCAGTGGTGAGATGGCAGCATCCTCATCTCCCTTAAAGCAGGATGGAAATGCTGTAAGTCAATACTTTACTAAGGATTGGTAACATACATTAATTTGGTGTATGTACCATTAAAAAACAGGTCAGCTAAGTAATTTAAAAACTGTTCAAATATTGAAAACCTTCAAGTTAGTGGCAGCAGATCCGCTAAAGTTAATGATACATTCTTAAGTCATTCTAGGAGGAATATGTTTGAAGCAGAACAAACATTCTTTTTTTCCATTAAAAATTAGTAGTCGAAGAAGTGGAGCTGGAATATGTGTAGTGGCACATGTGTATAATCCTAGCTCCTGAGAGACAGACACAAGAGGTTCATGGTTTATCAACAGTATAAGCAGTTAGGGAGACTCCTATCTAAAAAGAAAATTAAAAGGAAAAAAATTGAGTTGTAGTTGTACTGGTAGAACTGTAGACCCTGAGTTTAATCCCCAGTACTGCCACCCCCCCCCAAAAAAAAAGTAGAATGGCTCATGCCATTCAGGGTAGAAATATAGGCCGAGGGGGAGGGAGGAGGGGGGTATGAGGGACAAGGTAACAAACAGTACAAGAAATGTATCCAATGCCTAACGTATGAAACTGTAACCTCTCTGTACATCAGTTTTATAATAAAAACTTAAAAAAAAAGAAATATAGGCCGACCCACAAAGAACAGAGTATTAAGTAAAAGGCCTTTATCGCCATAAGTAATCTCTTTTATTCCCTGGAGCACTTGGGAGGGGGCAGGATGGCGGTGTTTATCAGGGGAGTAAAAGTGGAGGGGAAGAAGCTTGGGATTTTTTTTTCCCCTGCCAGATAATTACCATGTCTTTGTAATGTACTCATAGGGTTTCTTTTTTCTGAGTAGAAAATAATTTTATTTAACTATGCAGTGAAGCACAGTTTATGGAGCATGAGAATTAAATCTCTTTCAGCAAGGATTTATTGTGTATTGATGAGGGTAGTCTGACATACTGGCTCATTATCCTAATTTTGACACACAATGCTATAGATTTTTTTCAATCCAATCATTCTAAGTTTGGTGTACATTTCAGTGATGGGTTAACATTTTCTTAATTGGATATGATTATTTTTATTATGGTAAGAAAAAATGTACAAATTTATCATTGGTATACACTTTAGTGATAAACATACATTTTTTTGGTAGGTCCTGGGGTTTGAACTCAGGGTCTGAGCCCTGTACCTGAGCTTTTATGCGCAAGGCTAGTGCTGTACCACTTTGAGCCATAGCTTTTTATCTGGATTTTGGTCATTAATTGGGGATAAGAGTCTTATGAATTTGCCAACCTCAGCTGGCTTTGCATGGTGATCCCCATATCTCAGCCTCCTGAGTAGGTGCCCAGCCATTAAAAAAAATAGGATAAGATTGTGTTTGTTGTGGTCAAATGTAGGTAACATATAACATTGCAACTATTTGAAAGTGTTCCATCTGTGAAAGTAAGTGCATTTGCAACATCATACAACTCTTATTTCACTATCTAGTTCTAAAAGGTTTGCATCCCTTCAAATAGCATAATATTTATACCATGATACACAATTTTCTGTTTCTCAACTTTCCTAAGTGGTACTCATTAGTTTGTTTTGTCTCCATGAATTTGCCCAATTTAGATAACCTATACAATGAAATTATACAATATTAAATTTGTGTCTGATTTTTCTTCATATGTTTTCAAGACCTGTTAAAATCCATGTCAATAACTTATTCTTCTTTATAGCTGAAATCACATTTTATTCCATGACTCTATAATCAGTACTTAAAGTTGTAGAGCAAAATAAAAACAGCAAGTACATATTCATTTAATTATTTTTATTTTTTCTATTTATCTGTACAAAGGAGTGGTCATTTATTTTTAAATTTTAAGGTTTTACTCTTTTTTATTATCCTTAAGCAGTTGTACAATAAATTGTTATTTAAGAAGGCAAAATTAAGTTTACTACTGAACTATGTATTAATTTATCTTTTTTTTTCTTTTTCTTTGCCTTTCCTGGGGCTTGAACTCAGGGCCTGAGGCAGTTTAGCAGAGCTTTTGTGCACAAAGCTAACACTATACCACTTGAGCCACCACTCCTTCCAGCTTTATTGGTGCTTAACTGGAGAATAGAATCTCATGGGCTTTCCGTCTTGGACTGGATTCAAACTGTGATACACTAGGATTACAGGCATGAGCCATGGACACCCATAAGTAAGACATTGACAAAACTTGCTCAAAAGCTGTGTGCCTGTAGCTCATGCCTGTAATTCTAGTTATTCTGGAAGCTGGCATCTGAGGATCATGTTTCTAAGCCGGTGTGGGCAGAAAAGACCTTGACATTCTTATCTTCAGTGAACTACTACTCATAATACATCCACCCAAAACCCCCAGCAATGACAACAACCAAAAAACCAACAACCCCAAAAAACAAACAAACCTAAAAAAAGAGAAGAAGTGGAGTTGGGCTGTTTCTCAAGTGGTAGAATGATAGTCTTGAGTATAAAACTTGGGGATAGTGCCCAGTCCTTAGTTCAACTCCAGGACTGGTACAACAAAACAAAACAAAAGTCTTATTCTCTACCTAATGCAAACCATTAGTAATAACATCAGTTTCTGTAGGTCTACTTCTAATCTTAATAGGATGTACCCATAAGAACTTCTTGAAGTTGTTAATTCTTGATTTCAAAGAATTAAAACAAAGGTTACCAGGCATTGACAAGAAAGATGTGAGTGAGGAGTGGATATGTGGCAGGGAAAGACTGTCACCTGCTAGAGGGCATCAATGGAGGTCTGGGACATTTGTTCTGGGAGCTCAGGTCTGTTCCAGGATAACAGAGATGCACAGTGGTGTCTACCTAGTGGTGGAGTCAATCAGGCAGGGGCTTCTTCTTTTCAGGGCTCCCAGACTTAGTAATACATGTGTTTGTTTGTAGACGATGGCTCTTTCATGTCTTTCATAGACACAGTTAGTTGTAAGACAATGTGAGGTGGAAAGACATGCTGTTTTCTTTTTGTCCAGCAGGTGGCTTTAGAGGGAAAATAATTATATACTTGAAGCTGAATTGTGAGGGATTCCTGTGTGTGGTACCATCAATGTTAGTCAGATACAAGGTGAAGGAGGTGTGTGTGTGTGTGTGTGTGTGTGTGTGTGTGTGTGTGTGTGTGTGTGTTTGTGTGTGTGTGTGTGTTGTGTTTTGTGTAACAAAGAGGTCCTAGCTGCTTAATATGGAAAGGTTTGTTTGAATAAACCATGATGAATTATGAAGAAAACAACTGTTTTTTCAACTCACGGACAGTTCTGAAATAGGAATGTTTTAATTCTTAACTGCAAATCACATAAACCGTAGTGTGTGTGTGTGTGTGTGTGTGTGTGTGTGTGTGTGTGTGTGTGTGTGTGTGTGTGTGCGTGCTGATACAGGCGCTTAAACTCAGGGCTTCATTTTCTTTCTTTGGTTTTTTGTTCATGGCTGGCACTCTATCATTTGAGCCATCATTTTTGCTGGATAATTGAGATAGGGTCTTGAGGATTTTTCTGCCAGAACTGGCTTTGAATCTTGCTCTTCAGATCTCAGTATCCTGAGTCTTCAGCCACTGATGCCTGGGTAACCACATCTCCATCCCTATCTATCTATCTATCTATCTATCTATCTATCTATCTATCTATCTATCTATCTGTCATCTATCTATCTATCTTTAGGTAGTTGTACAAAAGAATTACCATTCAACAAATCAGTTTATAAGTACAAGTTTTCAGGTTTAGGCTAGTCACAGCAGAGGATCACAAGAGCCTAATAGCTATGCCCTCATGAACGCATAAGATGATACTAAGTGAAATCAACTCCACGTTATGGAAATGACGTTTTTTTTTTTTGTTTTTTTTTTTTTAACCAAGCTAGCCAGAGTGTTATTTAGTGGAAGGGAACTGAGCCAGTCGGGTTTCTGACACCTGGGGTTCCACAGGGCAGAGGCGATTGATGGCATGTTCTCAAGGCTGGCTCACCCACATGACAGAATCGCTGGAGAAGGTCTCCTGGGTGAGAGGGAAAATCTCACCCCAGTCCCTAAGGGAGGCTTCAGAAGCCATGGAGAAAAGTCCTCAGAAACAGCACTGCTCACCTCACCATCACCAGCTTCCTCAGTCAAGTCCAGGCCTCTACTAGGTACAGGACTTTTTGCTATTTGACTGTCTTTTTTTTTTTTTTTTTGGCCAGTCCTGGGGCTTGAACTCAGGGCCTGAGCACTGTCCCTGGCTTCTTTTTTTTGTAATTTATTAATTAAACAAATTTTTTTGACAAGGTGTTGTGCAAAAGGGGTACAGTTACATAGTAGGGCAGTGTGTACAATCTTACACCCTGTTTTTCTTTTCCTTCCCTAGGTCAGGTAGACATATATAAAATACACAGTGTACCAAACACATATACAGTAGCCACATGGCCTATGCCAAAAGAAATTCGCCTAGGGCTTTAAATGTAATGCTGGCAATAGGGTTTGCTTATCCTTGTCTTATATGAACGTACATACATAGCTTTTGAGCTATTGTGATACACTGAGAGGTCAAATTTTTTTTTTTTTGGCCAGTCCTAGGCCATGAACTCAGGGCCTGAGCACTGTCCCTGGCTTCTTTTTTGATCAAGGCTAGCACTCCGCCACTTGAGCCAGAGCGCCACTTCTGGCCATTTTCTGTATATGTAGTGCTGAGGAATCAAACCCAGGGCCTCATGTATAGGAGGCAAGCACTCTTGCCACTAGACCATATTCCCAGCCCCGAGAGGTGAATTTTTTACCTTTATATGTTGAGTAGTTGTTTGGTTTTAGTTACATAGTGTAGGATCACTGACCAAAACCTGTGGGAAATGCCATTTGACAAGAAGTTTTTGGTTTTGCAGACCTGGTCTCTACTGTCTCCCCTTCCCCCCAACTTAACACTCACATATCAAGGAGATCATGCCGCTTTGTTTTCTGTGTTCTAGGCTTGTCTCGCTCAACATTATTTGTTCAAGTTCTGACCATTTCCCTGCGAATACCAATATTTCACCATTTCTAATTGCCATGTAGTATTCCATTGTGTATAGGTACCATATTTTTTGGATCCATTCATCTGTGGAGGGGCATCTGGGTTGTTTCCATATTTTGGCTATTGTGAATTGTGCAGCAATAAGCATGAAAGTGCAGATGTCTTTTTGATATCTTGGGACCTGTTGTTCAGGATAGATGCCTAGGAGTGGAATGGCTGGGTCATAGGGTAGGTCTATGTTGAGCTTTTTGAGGAACCTCCATACTGTTCTCCAAAGTGGCTGTACTAATTTGCACTCCCACCAACAATGGAGAAGGGTTCCTCTTTCCCTGCACCCCCTCCAGCATTTGTTGCTGTCTGAGTTCAGAGTATAGGCCATTCTAACTGAAGTGAGGTGGTAGCTCAGGGTGGTTTTTATTTGCATTTCCTTTACTGTCAGGGATGTTGAACATTTCCTCATATGTTTCTTTGCCATTTTTATTTCTTCTCTTGTGAAGTCTCTCTTTAGCTCCTTTGCCCATTTCCTAATTGGTTTACTGGGCTTGGAGGGGCTTAGTTTTTTGAGGTCTCTGTAGATTACAGATATTAGGCCTTTGTCTGCTGCTGTGCTGGTAAAGATCCTTTCCCATATGGTTGGCTGTCTTTCTATTTTGGTGGCTATGTCCTTAGCTGTGCGGAAACTTTGATTTTATAGTAGTCCCATTTGTCGAGTCTTTCCCCTATCTGTTGTGCCCCTGGGACTCTATTCAGGAAGTTCCTTCCTGTGCCTATAAGTTTTAGCATCAGAAACGACTGTTATATTACTGTTGTAATCACTTTCAACATGCCATGTGAAACCGTAGCTTCTACTGTTGATGATCCTCTTGTATCCCCTTCCTGTGGTTGTACTGCACTATCACTGTATCTTATCTGAGTGCCCTGGATACTGTATATACTGTTATTAGAACTAGGGAAGTGAAAGAGAATATCAAAATCGAGAGACAAAGGATAAAAAGAGAAACGACCCCAAAAGCAATACTTGCAAAACCATTTGGTGTAAAACAACTGAACAACTCATGGAAGGAGAGGGAATGGGGGAAGAAGGAGGGGGAATGAGAGAGGAGGTAACAAATAGTACAAGAAATGTACCCAAGGCCTAACGTATGAAACTGTAACCTCTCTGTACATCACTTTGACAATAAGTAAGAAAAAAAATAAGTACGTGTCTTGATTGATATCACCTTTTCATTATCCCCTCCCATCCTTCCTAACCTGTCCCTTTCCCTCAGTTTTCTTAGTTTTTCACAGGATATGCATTAAACATTCATTTTCTTTCATAAAGAAAGAACTTTTATTTATTTATTTATTTGGTTGGTTGGTTGGTTTTGTTGGCCATTCCTGGGCCTTGAACTCAGGGCCTGAGCACTGTCCCTGGCTTCTTTTTGCTCACTCTACCATTTGAGCCACAGTGCCACTTCTGGCCATTTTCTATATATGTGGTGCTGAGGAATTGAACCCAAGGCTTCATGTATACAAACCCAAGGCTTCATGCCACTAGGCCATATTCCCAACCCCAAGAATTTTTATTTTGATTCATGCTTCCAAGTTGAGTGCGTATAGTGAAGGACATCGCCTTGTTCTTGTGATGACCTTCTTCTCTATTTCCTTTTCCTTTTCTTCTATCTTCTTCCTTCTCCTCTGTTTCTTCCTCTTTGTACTTTGGTTTGAACTCAGGGCCTTGTTCTTTATTATTATTAGTATTTTTAGGTCGTTGTACAAAGACGTTTCAATTCCTTAAGTCAGGTTTTGAGTACAATGTGTCTTGATCAATGTCACACTTTTGCCCCTTTTACCCTCACACTCAAGCTAATGTAATTTAATGTACATTTAATAGAATGATTGCATTTGCTTATCTTTCCTTCTTCCATTTATTTGCCGCCCCCCCACATTGCTCACACACTTGATCTGTCTTCACATTTCTGGCTTTGAATTTACTGCAAAAGGTAGAGTGACAGCTTTTGATTATGTTGAAAAATAAATGTTTCTCTAAAGAAATTTAAATTAACATGTTAATTGTACACTTTGGTACCTGCATGTATATGTTTCATATGTTGATTTTACTTTTTCACATACCCAGAAGTGGGTCACGAAGTATATCTGTTTTAGGCTTTTGAAGAACCTCCATACAGTTCTCCAGGATGGCCACATGAATTTACATTCTCACCAAGAGCATATGAATTCCTTTTACTCTAATCCTTACTACTTGTTTATTTTTTTGTAATGGCCAGTCTTAGTTTATTTCCTATTTGTTTGAAATTTATGTTAAAAGGCAGAGCAAGAATCTTTGATTATATTGTAAAAATAAGCAAAAATTTTAACCAGTTTCAGCAACTATTTAATATCTGTGATTGTTGCTCATTTTATCCATCAACTTGGCTAGAGCATGAAACCCAGATATTTGGCCCCCTGACAAGCTGGATATCACTGTGATGGGCTCTTTTT
Organism: Perognathus longimembris pacificus; assembly: GCF_023159225.1. Lineage (NCBI taxonomy): Eukaryota > Metazoa > Chordata > Mammalia > Rodentia > Heteromyidae > Perognathus > Perognathus longimembris. Next base: position 7,248,316 of record NC_063171.1, read on the forward strand.
GAAGGAGGTTGATATTTAAATTAGCAGACTGGGTAAATCAAATCATGCCCCTTAAGGGGAAAAGTAAGTGGGTCTAATATTTTTCTTTTGTTCACTTTATTTTTCCTTTTCTCATTCCCTCTTCCTTGCCCTCTTATATTCTCTCCCTCTGACAGATTCTGGCTGTGTATCCCAGCTTGACCTGAAATTCATAATCTTTTCTCTCATCCTCCTCATTGTTCTGTGTGCTCAGATTATAGATATGTACCACTACACCTTGCTAATATTATTATATTACAAAGAGTATTTTGAAAGAATATGCCCATACTTTTTTAATCTCCTCATGTGAATAATGAAACATGGAATTTGTGTATAACTAAATACGTAAAATAAATAGGATTTTGATAGATTTTTTTTGTCAAATTGTCTTTCCCCAAATTGTTGTTTTTACTTTATTGCTATTTTAATAGAATTAATTGATGAATAAATTCATTGTTGTGCTTTTATTCAAAGATGTTTTGGAAGCCTCAGTGTATAGTCCAAGCTGGCCTCAAATTCATTATCTTCCTGACTCAGCCTTCCTAGAATTGGGATTGCAATTGTATTTCACTTTGCCTGGTTGTTTTCAAATATTTATTTTCACAATAAACCTATCTATCCACAAATTATGGCTTTCCATTTTTTTGCATACTTTCAGAGTCTTTTCACCCATTAGAAATGAAGGAGCTGTTCTGAAAAGTCACTAGATGTAAGCTCAACAGCTATCAGTCCTGAAATGTAATTTGCAAAGTGATCTAAAGCTCCCAACATTATATACTGTTTTGCTGTTAATTATATGAACAGTCTGTAAGATGAAAAGTGATACTTAGGAGAATGTATTATTTTGAGTAGTGAGGGGATTTTTTTTTGGAGGCAGGATTTGGAGAATAAAAGTTTATTAAGTAAAGCTGGGTACCAATGGCTCACGTCTGTAATTTCAGCAACTCAGGAGGCTTAGATATGAGGATTTCAGTCTGAATCCAGAATGGCAAAAAAAGTTTGTGAGACTCTTATGTTCAGTTTTCCACTGAAAAGATAAAAGTAGAGCTGTAGCTCAAGTGGTGGAGCCTGAACAAAAAAGCTCAGGTAAATTGTTGGCACATGCACATACAGTCATACACACATCCACATAATTAATAACTACATGCACACACAGGAATACACACATCTACATAATAACTACTAAAATATCACTGCAATCACATGATTTTTTTGTTCACTCATTCTTTGTTATGCTCTATGATAAACAGGAACACATAAACATCAGATTTTTAAAATCTCTTACTGGCTAAAATTATCAACTTTATGATACTGGTTCAAGCAGTAAGTCAACCAAGCCAGTAGCATATCTGAAAACTTGAGTTTTCTATCTCAGGCCAGTATTGTATGATCCTTTCTAAAACCTATAGAACCAGATTTAATTTGATAATGATGCATATTTTGTTGGTATAAAAAAGTAAGACAATTTAATAGTGAGTGGGTAAAAATGTTTTCATGCATCCTGGAAACATTTAGATTTGATTATGAAAATCTGTAATATAGTTCACTCAGATCAGTAAAATATAGCACTTTATTGGCAAAAACATCAATTTCCTGGCAATTCAACTCAAAAGAACAGTATTCTTTAGATTCCTTATCTTGAAGGAGGAGGATAACTCTTAGTCATAAAATTTCTGATGGCAAAAATATGGGGCACTTCACATCAGAAAAAAAGTCTCCAACACTCTGGACTTCTACCATTCAATTCGAACACTGGCTACTTGGGTTTAGGGTTGAATTCTATGAGTATAAGGGTCATCAGACCAAGCTGTTTTTAGTCTACACAGTAATTCCAAGTCCCGGTTACCCCTGTTTCTCTGGCTATTAAACAGGATCTCTGTCAAGTTGGGTAGTGTTCTTGGAATATTTCACAGAACTCAGGAAGAAAATTGCCTTGCATTGAATTGTTTATTATGAAGGATATTATAAAGAGTACAAATAGCCAGAAAAAGAAGGGTACACTGTTAAATATGGAAGACCCCTTGAACACAAGACCTTATATCTCTTGAGTTTGGGATATACCATACCATTGGCACTTGAAGTGTGATACAATCTGAAACATTCTTAACTCCATCGTTTGAAGGTTCTGACAGAGGTCCAGTTACATAGTTATGCTTTCTTGCATCATTAACATTAGGCAGTTAGGCTCAGTTCCTGGCTTTTTACTCTTCTCTCAGTAAGTATAGATGGGGGACTGAACTGAAAGGTCCTATCTTCTAATCTATGGCTAGTCTCCCTGGGTACAAGTCCTTTTTAGAAGCTAAGAGCACCATTGGTGTCATGTTATCATCCTAAATTCCTGTGGTTGAAAAGGGCTTACTATGAATTAGAAAGGACTTTCCAGGCTTGGAAAAATTATCTTAAGCAAAATAATCCAGACAGAGCCAAAGAAACAGGTTGCATAGTTTCCCTCATTTCTGGTAACTAGAATCTATAAGTAAATCTACTATAAATCTATAAGTAAACACACTGAATGATTAAAAAATATATACACACATACACTGGGACATGAAAAATTATATAGAACTTCAGACATTCACCCTGAAGCCAAAGGAGGACATACAAAGGAGTGGTTGGCAAAGGCTCAATAGCTATGTGCATATGACCATATAAAATGAAAAAGGAAATGAGATAGTTTTTAGTTGTTATTGCTGGTGTTTTTGTTTTCTTTTCTTCTTATTTTGATCATTAGTTTGTATTTGGGAGGGGAAGGGGGCATAGAAAATGTGGAACAAAGGGTGAACAAATACAACAGTGGTGCTCACTACTTACTATGTGGAAAATGAACTGTTCATCTTGTGAGTGGGACAGGAGGGAAAAACTGGGAGAGAACAAAGGAAGGGAAGACATAATTCAAAAAGAATTGTAAAAACAAGAATTGTACTCATTACCTGATTTATGTAAGTGTAACCCTTCTGTATGTCAACTCTGCAACAAAAAGAAAATTAATTAAAAAAAGACTTTGCAATCACCTGTCACCCAGGTAACTATACAGATTTGGGGAGTTTTGTGTTGGAACTAAATCTAAAACAAAGAGGAAAGCTCTATGTCTTAGTAAATTACAGGAATTATAGGAAGGATTGTGAGCACTTGTATATATAGCTAGATCAAGGTTGGCCTCTCATTCTAGATGCTTAACTAGTCTGCAAGAAGCTGATCTTTATAAGGCTACCAGTATCTACTTCACTATGTTATTAGAAATACTAAGGAAAAGGAAAGATTCTTCATACAATTAGCACTCTCAGTGACTATTATTTTCATAAACAATTAATGAGATAATGCAATAATTAACATAGATATGTGTGATATATAGATATGACAATATAAATATGAGATAATATTGAGCTTATATAACAACTCATATTAAAAATTATGTAAAAAAGCTTTATAGTTGATGAAATTCAAACCCAAATATGTCCTCTTTCCTTTGTTCTGAAATTAGAGCATGGACATACTTGTTTCAGATTTTCACTTACTAGTGATCAAGTGACACGGAAGTGGCATTCTACCTATTCTGATCTACAAATAAATCATCCATCTTACTGAATAGTGGATAAGGAAGACTGGGCACTGGTACTTCATGCCTGTAATCTTAGGTACTAAGGAGGCTGAGATCTGAGAATTGCTGTTTGAAGCCAGCCAGGGCAGGAAAGTCATGAGGGCCTTATCTCCAATTAACCAGCAGGTGTGGCTCTGTGGCTCAAAGTGGTAGAGCACTAACCTTGAGTGAAAAGCTCAGGGATAGTATCCAGGCACTGAATTCAAGCCCTATAACTGGCCACAAAAGAAAAAAGAATTGAAGGCAGAAGTGCAAGTAGTTATTTCTATATCCAAGTTCATAGCAGAATTATTCACAATAAAAATATGGAAGTAGACAGATGCTAGTGTCTCACACCTGTAATCCTAGCTACTTAGGAGGCTGAGAGCTGAGGAATGTGGTTGGATGCTATCCCGGGTAGGAAGGTCTGTCAGATGCTTCTCTCAAATTAACCACCCAAACCAGGAAATAGCGCTGTGGCTACAAATGGTAGAGAGCACTAGCCTTAGCAGAAAGGCTCAGGAACAGTGCCCAGGCCCTGAGTTCAAGCCCCATGACTGACAAAATTAAAAAGTGGCTAAGGTCTTTAGATTTGTTCCTATTTCTCGCCAAGGCCACAGCAGTTCTCTGACACAATGTGCCAGAGGGCATTCTTCACATCCTTATTCCTCAGGGTATAAATCAGTGGGTTCAGCATGGGAGTCACTACAGTGTAGAAGAGAGCTATGAACTTTCCCTGCTCATGAGAGTTGCTTTTGGCTGGCTGGAGGTACATGAAGATGATGCTGCCATAGAACAAAGACACCACTGCCACATGGGAAGAGCAGGTGTTGAAAGCCTTTCTTCGTCCTTCTGTGGACTTGATCTTCAACACAGCCCGGGCAATATGTCCATATGAGACCAGGATGAGACCCAGTGGCAGGACAACAAAGATAAAGCTGGCAACGTACATCTCCACCTCATTGAGGCTGGTGTCCACACAAGCCAGTTGCATAATGAGGGGCATTTCACAAAAGAAGTGGTCAATGCGATTGTTCTCACACAATGGTAAAAGCATGGTGAGTGTGGAGCCCACCATGCTGGTGGTAAGACCCCCTAGCCATGAGGCCAAGGCCAAGCCAATGCAAAGCTGTGGGTGCATAATGACAGTGTAGTGGAGAGGCCTACAGATGGCAGCATAGCGGTCATAGGACATGACAGCCAGGAGGACACACTCAGTTGCTCCCAGCCAGTGGGAGACATAGAACTGGACCACACAGCCAGCATAGCTTATGGTTTTCTGTGGTCCCCAGAGGTTGACTAGGAGTTGTGGCACAATGCTTGTGGTGAAGCTAATGTCCAGGAAGGAGAGGTTGGCAAGGAAGAAGTACATAGGTGTGTGGAGACGCACATCCTTACAGGAAACAAGAATGATGGTGCCATTGCCCAGGATAGCTACCACGTAAAAGCAGGAGACCACTACAAAGAGGATACTTTCCAATGAGGGCTGGGCAGAGAAGCCTAGGAGCACAAACACATGTGGAGAACTTCCATTGGTCATTTCCATCATCATATGCTGGGAGGGAGGAGTGGAGTTTAAAGGCCACTGTGAGGGGCAGGGCATCAGAAGTGAAATCTGAAGTGATTATCTCCATTAGAATGCAGCCAGGATAAATAAGTGTGTCCAAGTCTCTTGAAATGATGGCCAGTTTGGAATGAGTGTTAAAGGGCTTGGGAACTTGAGTAACCTGGGGGAGAATGCACATTCATGTATTACTTTTAGCACTGATTTTTAAAAGATTAAAATGGCACCATCTGGATTCAGACTACAAATTTAGTATTTACTTGTTTGCATGTACTACAATTGTGTCCTGTCAAATCACACAATCCCCAGAAGATTTTTACATTGTTATTAAGTATAATTTACTACATATATCCACATTTTCATTGCTTCTCTGCCATCTCATTTTGCCATCCTTCATCTCTTGAACTTTGCTCGAGTCAAACTTGTCTCTGTGCTTCCCTGTGCTGCTTTCTAAGCATCTCCCAAAAATGGAGCTGTGAGTTTCCATGAAGACCTCATATGATCGTATTGCTCTGCTTATTTAATACCTGTGCTCTTTTGGCTTGTAGATGTTCCCCTCATATGTGTAGGGATCGTTCCCAAAGAGCTACATATGAACTTCCACTCTTCCTCATGTAATTTTCTAATTCTTTTAATCTAGGTACTTCATCATCATACATAATATAAAAACCCTTCCTGGCTCCTATCTGTATCTTTCCTGGGCCATGTTCATTCACAGTACTTCCTATTTCACCACAATCATGTCACTTTTTGTTTAGTATATGCTAGTTTATTGTGACATTTTAAATATGCATACCATATATTTGCGTTTGTATTTTGTTTTTACCTTTTTCACTTCATTATGTTATTCTTTCTTAAAATTAATAATTATTTATTTGATTGTCAAAGTGAAGTACAGAGGGGTTGCAGTTTCATCTGTAATCCAGTGAGTACATTTCTTATCTAACTTGTTACCTCCTCCCTCATTTTTCCTCACACCTCCTCCCTCCCCATTTCCATCTCCCCCATGAGTTGTACAGTTGGTTAACAGCATAAGGTTTTATAAATATTGCTGTTGCAGTGTTTTGTCTTTTTATTGTTTGTCTCTTGATTTTGGTATTCCCTTTCCCTTTCCTAATTCCAATACACATATATACAATATCCAAAGTATTAAAATCAGTTACAGTGCTCTCAGGGATAAAACCACGTGAAGGGAATACAGAAAAAGAAGAAAAAGGGGCACGGTTTCACATGGCATGTTGAAAATAACTGCAACAATGATATACACTTGCTTTTATAACTTGAAGTTTGGGCTGGTAATATGGGCTAGTGGTAGAGTGCTTGCTTCACATACATGAAGCCCTGGGTTCGATTCCCCAGCACCACATATATAGAAAAAGCCAGAAGTGGTGCTGTGGCTTAAAAGCTAGAGTGCTATCCTTGAGCAAAAAGCATCCAGGGACAGTGCTCAGGCCCTGAGTCTCAAGCACCAGGACTGGAAAAAAAAGTATAAATTGAAGTTCATTTCACTTAGTATATCTTATGTATTCATACTGGCATAGCTCTTAAGCTATTGTAATCTTCGTCTATGACTGTCCTAGAAGTGTACTTATTATTCCCTTTGAGAGGAACTGCAGCCTCTATCAGAAAGAATGACACCACCCCATTCATATGGAAATGGAAAGACTTGGAAAAAATCATACTAAGTGAAATAAGCCAGACCCAAAGAAACATGGACTCTATGGTTCCCCTCATTGGGAATAATTACTACATGTCTAGGACAGTCCTAGAAGAAGATTACAATAGCTTAAGAGCTATGCCTGTATGCTAATAATTCTTCAGAGTTAAATTTTTCTATGTATTTTCTTGTGCTTCTGGCTCCTCTCTTTGATAACACAAAAGCTATGTAGTCAGTACAATGAATGTTTAATAATGAATGTGTTGTGAAATAAGTTGTAAGAATGGCATGTGGCCACAACAGAGGCATAGCTGGACCAATAATAGTGCAGAGGTGAAGGACATCAGCATAACACATAATCTTGCTGAAAGGACAAACATCTGGAAGCTTCCAGAGTCTTGCAGAGAGGGCTATCTACTTTGTGATCTGATATACAAATAGATTATCCTCTGCTCTTTTACAATGGTGGACTTTCATTTGTACTTGTACGCAGATGTACTACCCTCTACTCCTATGCAGAGTTGGATTGCCCTCTTCTCTTACACAGATGGAGTAAAAGAAACCATGAGTTTGGGAAGGATAATGCGTAAATCAGATCACATAGTGGTTTTGTGTTCTTGTGTTGGGAACAATAAAGGCCTCATACATTCTTAGGCAAGTGTTCTTCAACTAAACCACACACCTAGCTCAGAATATCAATCCGGTAGTGGCAACTGGATTGTGTGTTTCATATGTTCCTGTAAAACTTAGGGTCTCCTGGGGGTGAGGGAGAGGGAAGGTGGGAGAACGACGAGGAAGGGGTAACAAATATGACAAGAAATATACTCACTACCTTATGGATGTAACTGTAGCCCCTTGGTACCTCACCTTGACAATAAAATTAAATTGGAAAAAAACAACTCAGGTCTCTTTTCTGAAAAATTATTAATTTATCATATCATGTACTTTACAAAGAAAAAAGTTAATTTATTATCATTATAATCCAGATTAAAGAAACAGAGAAGCTATGAACTTTTCTTTTAGCTCTCTTAAAGACCTAGACAGTGAAATTTACCTTTCTCTGTAACTAGAAGTTGATCAAACAAAATAAGCAGGGATATTGTGTACATATATAGTACTTAAAATTCATTACATGTGTAAGTGGAACCTGAAAAGGAGGATCTCAAACAAATCATGTAGCAGAATAGTGGTGATTAGAAGCAGAAAGAATAGCATAAAGGGAGGGCCACTGATCAATGAATGGAATGGATCCAGTGATAAGCTTTGGTTTTCAATGGTATGGTGAATGAATATAATAGCTATGGTTCATCAAAATTATTATAAGAGAGGTTTATGAAAGTATTCTCCATAAAGCAATGATGGAAATTTAATGTGATGCAGATGCTCATTATCCGATGGTCTTGATCTTGAATCAAAACATGATATTATTTCATAAACATTTACCATAAAATTTGTGGAGGCCTTCCATTCTGTATTTGAAGTGAGCTTAGAGAAATTTTAAGTATTTGTCAAAATTAAGAGGAAAGTTATATTAACATGGACTTGACTTACTAGAAAAGCTGAGAAAATGGTGTAATTTACAGATTGCAGGTCAGGTTAGCACTGACTCCTCCAGGGAAAGAGCATCTAGGAGAATGAATTCTAAACTGACAATTGGAGAGGCAGCAGAAACCATCAGAACAAGGGAAGCTTCATAATGAGGATGTGGGGCAAAAAGAGGTGAATCCGGTCTTTATCTGCAAATGAGTCATGCCATAGTGACTGTCTCATATGTGGTCATTGCAAGTGAACATAGGCTAAGGGACATCTCTGTTGCCTGTGGTGTGTGGGCTATTCATAGAGATAGGAACTAGGTTGACTCATAGCACAGTGGGAAGAAAATATGCAACTATTGCCCAGGAGGTGAGATCTAGGAGGTCAGTCATGTAATAGTTGAATGGAATTTTGAGAAAAAAACCAGACCATTTTGATGATCTGACCTATTTCTAGAATTGTCTAGTGGCAGCTCTAGAGCTGCTTAGTGGCATTGAGACTACCCCTGAGATGTACTAATTGTTACTACATCCCTAATGAAGGAGGAGGCTTTTTCATCCACAAAAATTCACCGACATGGTCACAATAAAACTTTGACATGTGACCCTATCCCAAGTACTGTGTGATTACAGCAGAGAAAAAGGACATGGTGACCATTAAGGAAAATATTATGAGCTCATATTTTATCTGAGCTACTCAGGCCATCACATACTGTACCCCAAAGTGTCAGAAATTAGCTAAAATGCCGAAGACCACAGGAGAGGAAATAAGATCATTTAACCTAATCAGTGTTCATTCACCTTAATTGTAATTGGCAGAAAATTTGTAATCTCTAAATTTGGAAAACAAAACAAACAAACTCACAGATGTCACTTACCAGTGGTGAGGTGACGGCATCCTCATCTTCCTTCAAACAGATGGAAATGGTATAAGGCTGTCAATATTGTAGTTCAGTGTTTGGTACTATGTATTAATTTGGTGTATGTAGCATTAAGAAACAGGTCAGCCAAGTGACTTAAAAACTATAACTAGTGAAAACCTTCAAGTTAGTAGCAGGAAACCTGCTGTAGTAGTTTAGTACATACATGTCAAATGATATATTCTTAAGTCATTCTTAGTCAGAACATGTTTGAATCATTATTTTTCCTTAGAAAATTTCCCTAGAAGTGAGAATGGGATCTATGTAGAGAAGTACACGTAGTCTCAGCTACTCAAGAGAGGTAAGACGATCATGATTTGAGTATAGCCTGAACAGTTAGGGAGCAAATTAAAAGCAAAAAGATTGAGTTGTAGCTCTACTGGAAGAACACTTGTTTAGCAAGTTCAATCCCCAGTTCCACCCCTTGCCCAACAAAAATAGGGTACCTCATGGCATTTACAGAATAGAAATAAAGACTGACCCACAAAGAACAAAGTATTACAAAAACACCGTTGTAGTCATTAGTAATGTATTTTATTCCCTGGAGCACTTGGGAGGGGGCAGGGTGGCAGTATATATCAGGGGAGTAAAAGTGGAGGGGAAGCAGCTTGGGGTTTCTTTTCCCTGGTGGATAATTACCATGTCTTTGTAATGTCCTCAGTTTCCTTTTCACAAATAGATTATTCTAGATTTCTATACTGTCAAACACTTTATAGGGCATGAGAATTAAATATAGTTCAACAAGGATTTGTTGTGTAGTGATGGAGCTAATCTGAAATATTGGCTCATTACGCTAATTTTGGCTCTTGGTGCTGCAGACTCTTTATAATCCAATCATTCTATAAATGGTGTATACTTCAGTAATGAGATAACATTTTCTTAATTGGATAAGATTATTTTTATTGTCACAAAATATACAGAATATGTGAATTTATCATTGGTATAGACTTCAGTGAGAAACATGTTTTTTTATAGGATAAAATTATTTTTCTCTGGTAAAATGCAGGTAACATATAACATTGCAACTATTTTAAAGTGTTTCATCTGTGAAATAAACTCCACTTACAACATTTTGTAACCCTCATTACTTTCTAGCTCCAAAAGGTTTGTATCCCTTCATGGATGTATGTATACCCATGAAATATTGCTTCCTGTTTCTCAAGTCTACCAGCTCTGGCACACATTTGTTTTCTGTCTCTATAAATTTTCCTAATTTAGATATCTTATATAATAAAATCATGTAAGATTAAATTTTGTGTGTTTTTTTCTTTTTTTTCAAGGTTCATTTATGTTACAGCCTATGTCAATATTTATTCTTTTTGTCTGTCGTGGGGCTTGAATTCTGGGCCTGGGCATTGTCCCTGAGCTCCTCAACTCAAGGCTAGCACTCTACCACTTGAGCCACAGCACCACTTTCAGTTTTTTGGTGGTTAATTGGAGATAAGAGTCTCACAGACTTTCCTGACCACGATGGCTTTGAACTATGATCCTCAGAACTCGGCCTCCTAAGTAGCTAGGATTACAGGTGTGATTCATCAGTGCCTGGCTTTATTCTTTTTTATAGCTGAGATAATATCTCATTCTATGACACTACAGTTAGTGCTTAAAGTTTCAGAGCAAAAAGAAGATAGAAACTACAAATTCATTTCATTATTATTTTATTTTTTATTCATCTCTGTAAAGTTGATGAGTGCATAGTTTCAACAATACAGTAATTTATGAGTACAATGAATCTTGATCAATGTCATCCTTTCCACTGTTATCTTCCATTTCTCCTAACCACTTAACCCCTCCAGCTACCTAGTTCCATTTTCATATATGTATATTGAATATTTTCACTGCATTGTCCCACTCTTTCCCTATATTTTCTGGAATCACATGTTTGACTTTCCTACTCTGAAGGTCTAATCAACAAGAAGGACATCAATTAGGGGCTCAAAAGTTGGTCTTACTCAGACTGTAGTTTAGAACCAGTGCTCTTGAAACCAAGGATACAGTAAACATTGTATAGTCAAATTATTGTATTGTATAATCAAAATAACTAGCATTATATATTTTGCAATTGGAAGTATGTTATAAAGACAAAATATTAGTATTTTTTTCAATGCTGGTGACCAAATCCAGGTTCTTGTGCATGCTAAGAAGTACTCTGTCCCTGAATTACATCCTTAGTCTTCAAAGTTGCTATGTATTAAAACCATTTGTTATTGGCATGTTATTGTGCATTAGATAGTGAAACTAAAGGAAGAAAACAACAAAGCTGGTACTAGAATTATAGTTACTTAAGAAAAACAGACTAAAATTAGAATTACTTCCAAACTATGTATTAGTTGATCTTCCTCATTATTTGAAATTGCAAACATTTTCTTCTCAGCTGGTGCAAGTAGCTCATGTCTGTAATAATAAATACTCAAGAGTTATTTTCAGTTAGTCACCCCCCCCAAAAAATCCCAAAATGTACCTGTGTCTCAAGTGCCTGATGAGTATCACTGTTGCATTTGTTCACCCTTTGACCTACTGCTTCTGGGACTCCCCTACCTTTCCCCAAGTCAGATAAGCTTATATACAAGACAAAGTATACAGAAATAAAAAGCAGCAACAAGGAATAAGCGAAAGGAACAAAAAAAGATTTCATGGTCTTAGCTGAGAAATCTGTCATTTTTCTGACTGGTTTTCTTTCTGACAGCTTTAAGGATCCTTTCTATTGATTGTGTGCAGGTTATAGTGTGACAGTGGGATGCTCTTTTCTTGTCTGGTCTGTTGGGTGTTTGGAGATTTCTTTTAGGATACTTGGGAGTTCTCTGCTAGAATTCTGTGAAATATGTTTCCTTTCCCCTGGTAGCCTTCTCTTCTTCCTTTTACTCTAACCCTTACCAGCACTTGTTTGGATTTTGTTCCCCACAATTTAATGCTGAGTTTTAGTTTAGTTCTTATTTGTTTGTTACATTTCATATTCAAATCCAGGGCAAAAATCTTTGATTGTATTATAAAAATAAAAACTTTAAAAAATAATTTCCAGAAACTATTTGGTGTCTGTGATTGTTGCTTATTTTATCTAGCAACTTGGATAGAGCATGGTACACAGATATTTGGTCCAGTGACAGGCGGGATGTCACTGTACAGGTTTCTTTTTGGATTAGGTTGATACAATGAGCAGGCTCTGGATAAAGCAAAGTATGCTCTCTAAGGGGGTAAAGTGGGTCAGCCTTTACTAATAAGTTTGAAAACTTAAAAGGTTTTTCTTCTATCTTCCTCCCTTTCTTCCTCCTTCCCTCTTTTCCTCTCTCCCTCTCTCTTTTTCTTTCTTTCTTTCTCTCTCTCATTTTTGGTTTCTTTCTTTGTCTTACTTTCTCTCCCTCCCTCTCTTGTCCTTTCCATTTTCTTCCCTATCTTCCTTCCTTCATTTCTATCTTTCTTCATTCCTTCCTTTCTTTTTCTTTCTTTTTTTATCTCTTTCCCTTCTTTCTCTTTCTCACTCCCCATTTCTCTCCCTCTGACATTCTGGCTAGAAGTCCAGCCTGACCTGAAATTCATAATCCTTTTTCCTTATGCTCCTCATTCTCCTGTGTGCTTGGATCATAGATATGTAGTATCATATCTGGTTAATATTATTCCAGTTAATAAAGACCGTTTTAAAGTAATGCTGTTATTCTCCACATGTGAATTATGAAACATATGGGAACTGAGGATAGTGACATATGTAATTAGGATTTTGGTATAAAAATCAGTTTTGTGAAATTTTGGTTTCATAAATTCTTATTCTCACCTTATTTATATGTATATATTTTACTTAAGTTAATTAATGAATAAATTCATTTGAGGGGCTTTGATTTCAGGATGTTCCAGAAATGTCAGTGTAGTACAGCTTGGCCTCAAATTCATGATCTGCCTGACTCAACCATCCTAGATTTGGGATTATAATTGTGTACTACAATGCTTGGCTATTTTTGTAGATTTTTAATGATGGTATGTTATTTTTACAATAAACTTACACATGTACAAATTATGGGTTTCATTTTTAATGTATCTTTAGTGATATTTCTTCCATTAGAAATGAAGGAAATAGCCTCAGAAGTCACTAGATATGAAGCTAAGCTGTTATCAGCCCTGAAATGTTATTTGCAAGGTTATATAAATCTCATAATGCTATATACTCCTTTGGTGTTAAATATATGAGCAATATGTAGACTAAATGTGGTATTTGGGAAAATGTATATTTCAGAACAGTGAAAGGAATGTTAGAAGCAAGTTTTGGAGAATAAAAGTCTACTAAATAGAGGCAGGGGCCAGTGATCCATGCCAACAATCATATCTGCTCAGGAGGCTTTCATCTAAGGATTGCAGTTTGAATCCATCCTGGATAAGAAATTCTAAGAAGGTCTAATCTCCAGAAAGTTAAAAATGGAGCTGTGACTCAAGTGGTACAGCACTAGCCATGCACAAAAAGTGCAGGGATGTTACAAAACTATGATCAAGAACTGGCATACACAACCCCCTAAAAACATCCACAAAATGAGTAACCACAGAAAACATAGCAATCATATGATTGTTTTGGTCTGCTCATGCTTCACTATGTTCTACAATAAGCATAAGCTCAATATTTCTCCCTTATCAGAATTTTCTCATCACTAAGTGGCTAATGTTATTAATTTTATAATAGTGTTTCAAGCCTTAAGGCAACCAAGCCGGTGGATTTTCTGAAAACTTAAGTTATCTATGTCAGGACAGATTTGTGCAACTTTTTAGAGTGTGTGTGTGTGTGTGTGTGTGTATGTGTGCCCTAGGACTCGAATTCAGGGCCTTGGTGCTGTCTTTGCTCAAGGCTAACACTCTACCACTTGAGCTATAGCTCCACTTCCAGCTTTTGTGTGTGTGTGTGTTTCATTGGAAATAAGAGTTATATGGACTTTTCTGCCTAGGCTTGTTTTGTCTTTCTTTTTCTTCTTTCTTTCTTTTTTTTTTTTTTTTTTTTGCCAGTCCTGGGGCTTGGACTCAGGGCCTAATCACTGTCTCTGGCTTCTTTTTTTGCTCAAGGCTAGCACTCTGCCACTTGAGCCACAGTGCCACTTCTGGCCATTTTCTGTATATGTGGTGCTGGGGAATTGAACCCAGGGCTTCATGTATATGAGGCAAGCACTCTTGCCACTAGGCCATATCCCTAGCCCTCTAGGCTTGTTTTGAGCCACGATCCTTAGATCTCAGCCTCCTGAGTATCGATTACTGCCATGAGCCACTGACACCAGTTTTGTGTGATCATTTTTGCAATTGACTGAAGTAGATTTCATTTAATAATGATGAGTGTTAGCTTATATATAACAGGTAAAAAATATGTATAGTAGTGAATAAAAATATTCTCATGTATCTTGGCAATGGGTCTAGAGCTATGAAAATTTATACTATAGTTCTCATTATAGATAGATCAGTAAAATATAGCAATTTATTGGTAAAAATATCCTTTTACCAACTATTCAACTCAAAATACTGTTCTTGGAGGCCAGTATTTTTCAGATTTCTCATTTTGAGAGAAGAGGACTGCTTAGTCATAATAATTCTAATATAAAAAATGAGGCACAACTACCATTCAATTTAATTCTAACACTAGCAATTTGGATTTAGGGTTGAGTTCTGTAGACATAAGGGTCATCATACCAGGCTATTTTTAATCTAGACAGTAATTTTAAGTCCCAGGTTTCTCTGGATATTAATCAGTATCCCTGTCACATTGGGTGGTATTTTTAGAATGTCTCAGAACTTAGGAAGGCACTTGACTTACATTTAACCACTTATTACAAAGAATGTTTTAGAGAGTATAATTAAGTGGCAAAATGAAGAAGGTATAGGGATAAGTCTGGAAGATCCCTTGAACAATAGATCTTTGGTCCCGGTGGCACCTCAAGTGCCTCTGGCACTTGAAGTGTTAAACAACTGGAAACACTCTTAAACTCCATCATCTGGGGATTCTGATGGAGGTTCCTTTACATAGTCATGCTTTATTGCATCATTAACCCTTGGTGACTAGACTCAATCCCTGGCTTCACACTCTTCTTTCAGGAACTCTGGAGATTGGATAGAAAGGTGCCATATTTGAATCTATGACTGTCCCCCTGGTACAAGCCTATTGCAGAAGATATCTAAGCACTCCACCTGTGTCATGTTATCAGTCTAAACTCCTGTGGTTGAAAGGGGCTTGCTGTAAGTAGAAAAGACTTTCAAATCACCTGTTACCCAGATAACTACACAGGTATTGGGAATTTTTTTGTTATAATTGGCTCCAAGAGAAAGAGGAAAGATGTATGCATTAGTAAACCATAGGAATTATAGGTAGAATTGTGAATACATATGTAGATAGATGTGTCAAGGTTGGCCTTTCAGTCTAAATGCTTAGTCAGGAAAAACCTGATCTTTATAATGCTACCAGTAGCTACTTTACAGAGTTATACATACGGAAGAAAATGAAAGATATTAAAAAAATTGGCACTTTCCATGCCAGGCATTGATTATTATTTTTCACTATTTTTTATGGGGATGGGTCAGTTTTGGGGCTTGAATTCAGGGCCTGGGCACTGTCCACACACCTCTTTGTGCTCAAAGCTAGCACTCTACTAATTGAACCATAGTGCCACTTCTGGTTTTTCAGTGGTTAATTGGAGATCAGAGTCTCACGGGGACTTTTCTGCCCAGGCTTTGAACAATGACTCTTAGACCTTAGCATTCTGAAAAGCTAGGATTACAGGAGTGAGCCACCAGTGCCCAGATTTTCTTGATCTTTAAGTAGTTTTATAAAGGGGTTGCCATTTATTTAACAAAGTGGTTTATAAGCAGTTTATGACAATGAATCTTGATCAATGTCACCCATTTCAACATTCTTACCTATTCCTCCCCTATCCACAACTTCCCTCATTCTGCTTAATTTTGTAGGATATACATTGTGTTCTTGACTGCATTCTCTCCTTCTTCTCCTTTTCATTTGTTTATCCCTTAACCCCACTCCACTCTTTCTCACTTCTTGGTGTTTTATTTTGCTGAAATTTGGCTTTCTAAGGAGTGACACTTTTTGAGTTCTTCCTTCAAGCTACCATATTTCAGTTAATATATTTGTATATGTTTGCACTGAACTAGACATATTTACTTATAAGCTAAATCCTGCTCCCACATATAAGGAAAAAATATGCATCGTTTGTCTCTCTGGGCCTGTCTTACTTCACTTAACATTTTATTCCAGGCCTTTCAATTCCTTTACAAATAGTACAATATGATTCTAATAGATGAGTAAAATTACATTGTGTGTGTGTGTGTGTGTGTGTGTGTGTGTGTGTATCAGATTTTCTTGATTCATTGGTCCACTGAGGGGCTATTTCCATACCTTGGCTATTATGAATAGTGTTGCAATAAACACGGTTGTGCTGGTAATGCCAGGCATTTTTTTTTTTTTGCCAGTCCTGGGGCTTGGACTCAGGGCCTGATCACTGTCCTGGCTTCTTTTTGCTCAAGGCTAGCACTCTGCCACTTGAGCCACAGCACCACAGCACCACTACTGGACATTTTCTGTTTATGTGGTGCTGGGGAATTGAACCTAGGGCCTCATGGATACAAGGCAAGCACTCTTGCCACTAGCCTATATCCCCAGCCCCTGCCAGGAATTTTTATAAACAACTGATGAAATAATGTATCACTTAACATAGGTATGTGTAATATACAGATATATTGAGCTTATGAAGCATCTCATTCTAAAAAGCAGCAAAAATTGGTAATTATTGAAAAAGTAAACCAAAATATTTTCTCTTTCCTTTGACCTAAACATAGGGTATGGACATAGTTGTTGAGAGTTCCACTTACCTTTCCCCTATCCTGAACTCTCAAATCAATTATCCATCCTCCTGAGAAATGGAGAGCATTTCTAGATTTGTTTCTCCACAAAGACACAGCAGTTCTCCCACACAGTGTGCCAGAGGGCATTCTCCATATCCTTATTCCTCAGGGTATAAATCAGTGGGTTCAGCATGGGGGTCACTACAGTGTAGAAGAGAGCTATGAACTGCCCTGCTCATGAGAGTTGCTTTTGGCTGGCTGGAGGTACATGAAGAAGATGCTGCCATAGAACAAAGACACCACTGCCACACGGGAAGAGCAGGTGTTGAAAGCCTTTCTTCGTCCTTCTGTGGACTTGATCTTCAACACAGCCCGGGCAATATGTCCATATGAGACCAGGATGAGACCCAGTGGCAGGACAACAAAGATAAAGCTGGCAACGTACATCTCCACCTCATTGAGGCTGGTGTCCACACAAGCCAGTTGCATAATGAGGGGCATTTCACAAAAGAAGTGGTCAATGCGATTGTTCTCACACAATGGTAAAAGCATGGTGAGTGTGGAGCCCACCATGCTGGTGGTGAGACCCCCTAGCCATGAGGCCAAGGCCAAGCCAATGCAAAGCTGTGGGTGCATAATGACAGTGTAGTGGAGAGGCCTACAGATGGCAGCATAGCGGTCATAGAACATGACAGCCAGGAGGACACACTCAGTTGCTCCCAGCCAGTGGGAGACATAGAACTGGACCACACAGCCAGCATAGCTTATGGTTTCTGTGGTCCCCAGAGGTTGACCAGGAGTTGTGGCACAATGCTTGTGGTGAGGCTAATGTCCAGGAAGGAGAGGTTGGCAAGGAAGAAGTACATAGGTGTGTGGAGACGCACATCCTTACAGGAGACCAGAATGATGGTGCCATTGCCCAGGATAGCTACCACGTAAAATCAGGAGACTACTACAAAGAGGATACTTTCCAGTGAGGGCTGGGCAGAGAAGCCTAGGAGCACTTCCATTGTTCATTTTCATCATCATATGCTGGGAGGGAGGAATGGAGTTTAAAGGCCACTCTGGGGTGAGAGGCACTGGAAACAGAACATGAAGTGATTACTCCCATCAGTATATAGCCAGGAAAAATAAGTTGTATGCCCAAGGCTCTTGAAATGATGGCCAGTTTGGAATGAGTGTTAAAGGGCTTGTGAACATGTGTAACCTGGAGGAGAATGCACATATATCATTTATGGCACTGATTTTTTATTAATTGGTAATGCTCTGATTCAGACATAATATTTAGTATTTACATAGACTGTGTATGTATTTATATTTCATCCTGTCAAATCACATATTTTCAGCATATTTTTGCATTGTTATGAAATGTAATGCACTAAATATGTTTTTTATTGCCTCTCTGCCCAGTTAATTTGTTTTCATTTATTCCATAAACTTTGACCAATAATCTCATTAGTTTGTTTACTTCCCTTTTGCTGCTTTCTAAGCATTCTCAAATATCAGTTGTTACATGAAAACCATATATAATTATATATAATCTGCTTCCTGAATACTTGTACTGCCTTGGCCCAAGGATTGTAGATGTTGCTGCTCTCATATGTGTACAAGTTTTTCCAAAAATATCAGATGTGCTCTTTCTCACTTTCTGGATCATTTTTCAACTCCTTTTCTAAACCAGGTGGTTTGTCATCATCATTCATAATGACAAAACCTTCCTGGCCCATGTCCATTCACAGTACTTCCATTCTCACAACAAACATTCCAGTTTTTAATTGGCATATGTTAATTGTACAAACTAGTGGTCTCTCTCTCTCTCTCTCTCTCTCTCTCTCTCTCTCTCTGTGTGTGTGTGTGTGTGTGTGTGTGTGTGTGTGTGTGTGTGTGGTCTTGAGGCTTGAACTCAGGGCCTGGGTAGTATATTTGGTCAGTACTAATGGTCTTCCACTTGAGCCACAGCTCTACTTCCAGCATTTTTGGTAGTCAATTGGAGGTAAGAGTCTCTCAGTCTTTTCTGTCCTGGCTGGCTTCAAATTGTCACCCTCAGAGTAGTTAGGATTACCAGTGACATTGTTCTTTATGAAAGCTTAGACTTGGCCTAATCTATATGTTTTGTTTGGATACTTTTATACATGCATATTACATTAGTCTTTATTTCTTTGTTACCTGTATCACTTCATTAAATTATACATTCTTTGTAGTTACAACTTTCTCTGTATTTTGTTTGCTCCTAGGTTCCCAGTGCCTGTCAGATGCATGAGAGCTATGTAATCAATATTATGCATGAGCCAAAATGAGTGCATTGGGAAATATGTCATAAGAATGACATGAGTCCATTATAAAGACAGGGCTTGAGCAATACAAGGGCAGAGGTGAAGGATATCGAGCATTAGATAATAGTCCTGTTGTGAATCCAGTCTTCTGGAAATAGACAGAGGCATGAAGAAGAGTCTAACTTCCCTCTGGTCTTGTACATGGATGGACTATCCTCTGATCTTATATGCTGATTGACTTCCATATGAACTTATATGCAGATGAACTGACCTCTGCTCTTGTAAACAGTAAATGCCATATATTCTTTTTTTGGGTGCTAGTTTGAGGCTTGAACTCAGCACCTAGGTACTCTCTCTGAGCTTTTTTGCTCAAGACTAGTCCTCTAATACTTGAGTAATGGCTCTTCTTTAATCTTTTTGTTGTTTAATTGGAGATAAGAGTCTCACAAGTTTTCCTACCCATGCTGGCTTAGAACCATGATCTTCAATAGCCTCCTGCATAGCTAGGATTACAGACATGAACCATCAAAACCATCCATGTGCTCATACATACAGGTTGACTTCTCTCCGCGGTTATACACAAGTGGGAAGCCATCTACTCATACACAGGTGGTTTTCCCTCTTTGTATACAGATGGGACAACACAAACACAGGTGGACCACCTTATGTTTTTTATGCACAGGTGTTATACCCTTTGCTCTTATGCACAGTTGGTCTAGTCTCTCCTCTTACACAGATGGAATAGAATTCACTATGCCTAAGTAAGAATAATGTATGAAGTCAGAGGATCCTATAGTGTTATTTTGTTCCAGTGTTGGAGATGGGACCCAGAGCCTTACACATTCTAAGGCAAGTGGTCTACAAATAAACCGTACTTTCAGCCCAGATTGTCAATCCTACAGTGGAAACTAGATAGTTTTGGTGTGCTTCAGATGTTCCTGAAAACCTCAGGTGCCCTTCTTTGTAAAACATTAATTTATTCTAGCCTAGATTTTTAAAAATAATCAATGTCTGATAATTAGATTTCATCCTGGTTAGAGAAACAGAGAAGTTAAACACTTAACTTTCAGTTCTCTCAGAGGCCTAGACAATGAAACTTATGTCTCCATGTCATTAAATGTTCTAGAAGCCGATCAACCAAAACAAACATGAATATGCATGTACATTCACAGTGTTTTAAAATCCATTACATGTGTTACAAGTGGAATCTTAAAAGGATGATGTCAAACAAATCATAGAGCTGAATAGTGGCTACCAGAAGCAGGGAGGGTGGAGTTCAGGGAGAGATGGTGATCAATAAATGTTCTGGTTTTCTGTGTCATGATGAGTAAGCATAATAACAATAGTTCACCAAAATTAATAAAAGTGAGATATCTCAAGGTACTCTTCATAAAGCAATGAAGGAAGTTTAAGGTGATGAATATGCTAATGACCATGATTTGAAAACCATCACATGGTACCTATAAAATATGTGGAGGTTTTCTGTTTTGCATCTAATATGGGCTCAGAGAACTCAAAGTATTTGTCAAAATTAAAACAAGAAAGCTATGTCAATATATACCTGACTGCTCCAGAATGCTGAGAGAATCATGAGGTTTGTATATGGCAGGCAAGAGTTTAACTGGCTTCCTGGGAGAATGTTTGAAGAGTGATTAAGACCTGACATTTGGGGGACAGCTGAGACCATCAAACAGAGGCAGATTAATGAGGATGTGGGAGAATAAGAGGTGAAACATGGTATTTATCTGCAATCGAGTCATGCCATAGTTAAGGGACTGTTTTATGCATAGTCATCACAGATGAACAGAAGGCTAAGCAACATCATCACCACCTGTGGATATGAGTAAGAATGTACTCTGCATAGAGATAGGAACTAGGGTGACTATTAACTGGTAATGTGCAGAAAATGTGTGAATATTTCCTGGAGATAAGAACCCTGAGGTCAGACATAAGGCAAAAATTGAGTAAAATCTTGGAGGAAAAGAGATCATTTTGATGATCAGACCTATTTCTAGAATTGTTCAGTGGCATACCCTAAGCTCTAGAGCTGCTTAGCAGCATTGAGACTATCCCTGAGATATACTGATGGCTATTACATCTCTAACGAAGAAAGAGGTGTCCCTATCCACAAACATTCACCAATAGGGTCACAATAAAACTTGTGTTTGACGTGTGATGACAACAAAGAAAAAATGACATTGTGACAGTTGATGGAAATGTTAAGAGCCTATATTTTATCTGAGCTAATTATGCAATCATACACTATACCCCAGAGTGTGGACAACAGGCTAAAATGCCAGAGACCACAGGAAAGGATATAAGATCTTTTAACTGGTTCAGTGTTGACTAGCCTTAATTGGAATTGCTAGAAAATCTGTAATCTCCAAATTTGGAAAACCACACAAACAAACCTACAAATGTTACTTACCAGAAGTGAGATGGCAGCATCCTCATCTCCCTTAATGCAGGATGGAAATGCTGTATGACAGCCAATGATTTACTTGAAGGATTGGTAACATTTATTAATTTGGTGTATAGTATTAAAAACAGGTTGGTTAAGTGACTTAAAAACTGTCTAAATACTTTCAATCTTCAAGTTAATGACAGCAGACCAGTGAGAGTAGTCTGTTTAGTAGATGACTGATGATTCATTCTTAGGTCACTTTAAGTCAGAATATGTTTGAATTAGAAAAAAATTCATTTTTTCCATTAAAATAGTAGTTAAAGAAGTGAGGATAAAAAAAAAACACAAGAGAAGATGGGGTGTGTGTGGTGGCACATGTGTATAATGGAGACCCTATCTAAAAGGAAATTAAAGACAATAAAAATGAATTGAAATGCTGCTGGTAGAGCACATGCGTAGTAAGTTGGAGGCCCTGAGTTCAATCTCCAGTACCACTCCCACTAAATAAACAGGATACTCATGCCATTTACAGGGTAGAAATATAGGCTGACCCACAAAGAGCAAAATGAAAGGCCTGAATAGTCATAAGTAATCTCTTTTATTCCCTGGAGCACTCAGGATGAGGACAGGATGGTGATGTATATCAGGGGAGTAAGACTGAGGGAGAAGAAACTTGGGATTTCATTTCCCTGCTGGATAATTACAATGTACTCATAGTTTCTTTTATATGAATGCAAGATTATTTCAGATTTTTGTGCTGTCAAACTGTTTATAAACCATGAAAAGTAAATTTTTTTCATCCAGGATTCATTGTATAATGATGAAGGTAGTCAGAAATATTGGCTTATTATACTAATTTTGGCACACATTATAGACCTTTATTTAATCACTCTACCATTGGTATATAAAATAAGCTAACATTTTCTTAGTTGAGTATGATTGCTTTTACTATTATAAAATACATATAACCTATGAATACAAATTCATTGGCACACACTTTGTTGAGGAACATCTTTCTTAATAGGGTAAGGTTATTTTTACCATGGTAGAATGCAGGTAACATAGAACATTGTCACTATGTCAAAGTGTTTCATCTGTATAATTAAGTCCATTTGCAACATTGCATAGAATTCACTGATATCTAATTATAAAAGGTGTGCCTTCCTTCAAAAGGAATATCTATACAAAGAATCACTTCTTGCTTCTCAACTCTCACACTCCTAGAGCTCACTCATTTGCTTTCTGTCCTTATACAATTGCCTATTTTAGATAGCCCATACAATGGAATCATACAATATTTGAGTTTTGTGTCTAGTTTCCTTCACTTAATATGTTTTCATGGTTTGTCTATGTTGTATTCTGTCAGTAATATGTTTTATAGCTGAGATAATATTTCATTCCATGCCTCTAGTCAGTGTTTAAAGTTGTAGTACTAAATGAAATTATGTTGCTAACAGCAACATAGTGTGATGAGATAGTGGAGCTGAAGAAACAAGAAAAGACACAGAGAAATAAAGAAGCAGTGGGGACCAAGGGTCCCAAGGCCCATCAGTTCTTGAACCCTGAGTTTCCATAAACAAACTAATATTCATTAGGTTTAGTACAGGGAAACTTACCATGGGTATGTGCAGAAAACAAGGTATCTATACTGTTATTATAATCATAAAAACAGTTTTTGTACATAATGAACAGATGGATCTCTTATTATTTTGAGAGTGAAAACTACAACCTAGGCATAATTCAAGCATGTACTCTAAGTTATCTAGCTTTGAAGGTCCAGCTTTCAGCCCTTCCATCACTAAGGAAGGGGGTGGCATTGCAGCCTCTTAACCCTCTCCAGACATGTCTGTTTCAACCTTTCCAAAGGCCAATTCTTAGCTCTCTGGGACTGTCAGGTGGCATTCCAACTTCTCAAACCTTTTCAAGGTCTCCCAGCTCAGCTTTAGAGTTCCCTACAAGGTTAGGAAGTGCATACTCTGCAACCAGATATATATAACCTCAGGACCATCAATGAAGGATTAAAAAGTTGGCTTTACTCAGCCTGTAGGCAAGCAGTGCTTTTTAAAATAAGAGCAAAAAAATACCCACCAGTGTGTAATCAAATTGTTTTCATTATAATGTATTTCACAATTTGAAGTATAAAAAAGTTAGGGTATATTTATTTTCATATCAAGAATAAAACCCAGAATCTTGTGATGCTAAACAAATGCTATACTACCGAGCCACACCCTCAGAATTCAACTTACTATTGGACTTGTATTAAATCATTAGCTATTGACATGCAGACTAAAGCAAGAAAATAAAAGATCTGGTTCTCAAAAGCATTTAAATAATAAGAAATTATGTAGTCACTCCATAATGGAATACCAAAACTAAGATGATGAAACTATGTATTAGTTTATTCTTTTATAAGAAGTTGAAAAAAACTCGCTTATCTACCTATTATCAATCATTAGTAATAATTTTTCAGTGTCTACAGGTTTACTTCTAATTTTAGTAGAATGTAAACATCAGAGCTTTCTGAAGTTGCTAATTCTTGGTGTCAAGGAATTAAAAAAAGGGCAACAGGCATTAAAAACCAAGCCAAGTTTATCCTCTATTAGGGCAGGAACTACATACCAGTGACAATCTACACTGAGTAGGTTATTGAAGGAAAAGTTCCTGTGAGGTTATAGGAAGTGTTCTTGAGATGGATGTGCATAAGGAAGGTGCAAATTTTCCATTCTAGAAAAACGAAATGAAGCCACAGTTCTAAACTCCACCTACTTGGTTAAACTAGATTGCATCATTCACCATCTGGGAAAATATTTTGGTTACATCCTGATGGTATGGGGGACAGGAAAAAAGGCCTCCCCAAGTTAGTGTTAACTTCGGCTTTTCCATCCATACTGTGCTGGTCACAGAGTAGCTTTTGCTGGAACAGCACTGAATGAATCTTTGAGCTGATACAGTTGGGTAAGGTTGTTATGGGGATGGGGGGTTGATTGGTTATGTGCAAAGACATTGTGACCTGAAAGGCACATTCTTCACAAGTTCCAGATGAAACTCAATTATGACAATAAGAATTTTTTTTAACATAATTGTTAAATGATTATTTAAAATTTTCTCCAAACTGAGATAATTTGTCATTCAATAAATTAAAATTTAATGAAGCTGGTAAAAAGTCTTCTCCCATTCTATGGGCTTTAAATTTATCTTGCTAGCTATGTCCTTTGCCATAGCTCATTAGTTTGATGTAATCACACTTATCCAGTCTTTAATTCTTTTTTCAGCCTTTAAGTTTTTTGTGATTCTTGTTCTTAGGAAGATTTAACCCATGCCCTAGAGTCCTAGTGCTACTCTAGTGTTACTCATTCCTGCATTATTTTCATGGTATCTGGCCTTACATTGAGGTCAGTTTAGAATTGGTTATGATGTAGGGTGATATATAAGAATCTAGCATCAGTTTTCTGCATGCAGATAGTCAACTCTGCCAGCAACATTTGTTGAAGCTGCCTTTCTTCCAATCTCTGTTTCTGGCTCGCTTATCAAAGATTAGGTGGATATTTGTCTGTGAGTTTATTTCTAGGTTTGCCATTATGTTCCATTGGTCTTCAGGCCTATTCTTTGCCAGTACCAAGCTTTTTTTATTATTTAATTTTGTTTTTCGATTGTAGGGCTTGAAGTCAAGGCATAGGTGCTATCTATGAGCCTTTTCACTACAGGCTAGTGCTTTACCACTTTGAGCCATGGCACCACTTCTGGTTTTCTGGTGAATAATTGGAGACATGAGTCTCATGGACTTTCCTGCTTGGGCTGGATTTGAACTATGATCCTCAGATTTCAAACTTCTAAGTAGCTAGGGTTACAGGCATTAGCCACTGGTGCATGGCTAAGCTATTTTTTTTTAAACAAATCACTATGGCCTTGAAATAGAATTTGTAGTTTGCGATTGATATTCCTCCAGCACTATTATTCCTGCTAAAGTTTGTTTTTGCTATTCAGGTATCTTATATGAAATTTGGATTTTCCTCTCTATTTCACTGAAAAATGTTGGGATCTTGATGGATACTGCATTGAATTTTACCACATACACATGTACTTAGAGCTCAAAAAATTACCCCCTTGTATAAACACTTAAAGAAACAACAACCCAATTAATAAATGAGGTAAAGACTTAAAGAGAGAATTCTCAGAAGTAGAAGAATGGGCAATAGATACATGAAGAAATATTTAACATCTCTAGGCATAATAGAAATGCAAATCAAAACAATATTGAGAGACCACCTCATGCCAGTTAGAATCAGCCATTATCAAGAAAACCAAGAATAAGATACTGGTGGGGATGTGGTCAAAAGGGAACTCTACTGCATGGTTGATGGGAATATAAACTAGACTCAGCAATTTCATTCTTGGGCACTTATCCAATTAAACCACAAAAAAGGCCACATTAAAGTTACCAAAGGAACCATGTTCACTGCAGTATTGTTTATCATAGAAAAGCTATGGAGTCAACTTAGATGCCCCCTAAGTAGAGGAATGAATCAAGAAAATGTGGTATGTATACAAAATGAAATTCTATGCTTCCATCAAAAAAATGATACTAGGGGAGGAAGATGGTGCTGCCACATAGGGAGGCACCCCAACTTGCTCCAACCGAATAGTGAGCTGGGAGCTTCAACACCCAACACCCCATCAAGAGTCCAGCACACCCAATACCCCATCAGGAGTCCAGCAAACCCAACAACCAGAAGCAACAGAGAAACACAGGAAATGAAAAAGAACAAAAAAAAAGAAGAGCCTATAACCTGCACAGAGCCGGAAAATCTCCAGGATAACCTCCCCCCCCTCCCCGCCAACCCCGGCCCAAACAGGGCCAGGCTGGGAAAGGGGACCCTGTGCCGGTAAATGGGACCACAGACCATCAGTGACCAGAGAAGCAACAGCCAAAAAATCATGCCAGGAGTGCAGAGTCCAGGCAGCAGGAGCTCCACAGGCCCCAGACATGGTGGTGAGGGACCGGAGGCACGGGACCGAATGGCCGGGACCAGACAACAACAGCAGGGGAACCAGGCAGAGCAGACAGGGAGAGCTGGATGGGGAGAGCTGGAACTGCCACCACCAAACAACCGATTGCCCCACCTGAGCACCCCAGCACCGAAAAGCCCACAGCAGGGCGGGACACACACACAATATCAAGGACCAGTAAGTTCCCCATTGCACCCCCCCCCCCCCACAGCAGCGCGGGACACACACACAATATCAAGGACCAGTAAGTTCCCCATTGCACCCCCCCCCCCCCCGCAATGGAAGACCAGCTCTAGCAGAGACCCAAACCCTACAAAGAAGCTAGAATTCCCCCTCTCCCCCTCCCTTCCCCAAGGGAACAAAGGAGCCCCATATCTGGCGGCTCTAGGACCCTACAGCCTCTGGGAGGACAAGGAAGCTAGCAGAGGTGGAGCAGCACCCAACAAAGTGACCAGGAAACACATTAGATGGGCATTGCCCAAAGCCCCAGCTAGGGAACCCAAATCTGTCTACACCAGCCCCCCCCCCAAGCAGGGACCCTGGGACTGGTAGGCATTGGAACCCCACCTGAGGTGCCCTGGTGTGGGGAAAGAGGAACCCTTCTCTATTGTTGGTGGGAGTGCAAATTAGTACAACCACTTTGGAGGTTCCTCAAAAAGCTCAACATAGACATACCTTATGACCCAGCCATACCCCTCCTAGGCATCTATCCTGAACAACATGTCTCAAGATATAAAAAAACAAACAAACTGCACTTCTGTGTTTATTGTTACACAATTCACAATAGCCAAAATATGGAAACAACCCAGATGCCCCTCCACAGATGAATGGATCCAAAAAATATGGTACCTATACACAATGGAATACTACATAGAGATTAGAAATCATAAAATATTGGTATTCGCAGGGAAATGGTCAGAACTTGAGCAAATAATGTTGAGCGAGACAAGCCTAGAACACAGAAAACAAAGGGGCATGATCTCTTTGATATATGACTGTTAAGGTGGGGGGAGTGGGAGACAGAAGAGACCAGGTCTGTGAAACTAAAAACTTCTTGTCAAATGGTATTTCCCACAGGTCTGGGTCAGCGACCCTAAATTATGTAACTAAAACCAAACAACTGCTAAACATATAAAGGTAAAACATAGACCTCTCAGTGGATCACAATAGCTCAAAAGCTATGTATGTATGTTCATATAAGACAAGGATAAGCAAACTATATTTTTGACATTATATTTAAAGTCCTAGGTGAATTTCCTTTGGCATAGGCCTCGTGGCTACTGTATATGTTTTTGGTACACTGTGTATTGTATACCTGATCTAGGGAAGGGAAAGAAAAGCAGGGTATAAGATATCACAAGAAATGTACACACTGCCCTTTTATGTAATTGTACCCCTTTTGCACAATGCCGTGTCAAAATTTTTTTAATCAATAAAAAATGATACTGTACTGGAAAAATTATATTAAGTGAACTAAGCCCAATCAAAAGAAACATAGGTCATATGGTTTCCCTCATTGGGGTAAGTAGAATGTCCCTATAAATCTAGAAGTAAACATACTGGATTTTAAAAGAAAAAAATATACTTGGACATGATAAATAATACATGACTCTAGATATTACACACTGAGATCAAACCTCTTTGATTCCTGCGCTTAGGAAAGGATCACAAAGGTGCAATAGTTATGTGTATCTGATCATATGAAATATTTATCATAATGAACTCCAGGGAATGAAAACTAGAGGTTTTTTCTTTGTTGCTGTTTTTGTTTTCTTTTCATTTTGTTTCATTTGTTCATTTATCTGTCTTTAGGAGGGTAAGAAGGGGCACAAACTATGGTACAGTGAAAAAATGCAATGATGATACTACATGCTATGTTGAAAATGAACTGTACAACTTGTGAGAGGGGATGGGAGGACAAAACTGGGAGAAAGTAAAGGGAGGGGTAACATTGTTAAAAAAGAAATGTAGTCTTTATCTGATTTTTGAATCCCTCTGTACATTATCTTTACTATAATAATAAAGTAAAACAAACTTTAAGGAAGCAATGACATTGACAGCATTTGAGGCCAAACAACTAATTTCTTTTACTATTAGCTCTTCCAATGTTCAATTCTCTTTTTATTGGACCTTTTTTAAGCCTAAAATAAGGGATGCTATTGGCTCACACTTTTAATCCTAGCTACCCAGGAGACTGAGCATTGCAATTCAAAGCCAGCTCACGCTGAAAAGTCTGTGACATTCTTACCTCGAATTAACCAGTAGAAAAACAGAAGTGGAGTTGTGGTTGAAGTGGTAGAGCATCAGTTTTTAGCAAAAAAGCTAAGAGGTAGCTCTTTGGCCCCAAGTTCAAGACCCAGTATTGGTATTTACATATGAAAAAAGGATTATTAACCACAGAAATGCCAAAACTCACTCCCACAATTATCTGGTTAAAATGATCCCTATATTATTATACAGTGGGATACTTTCATGTATTAGGAATTATATAAAGAAATAAAGTCACCATAACAGATATGAAGTGATATCTCTGTGGCTTTTCAGTTTTAATATGTTAGGTTTTATATTTAGTTGACACATAATTACACATGTCTATGGGGCATTAAATGACATTTCAATGTAGGTATCCATTTTGCTATTATCAAATCATGGAAAATAAAATACTTGTTGCTTCCAGTATTCTTTGTGATGAGAACATTATAATTTTAAGTATTACATTTAGAAACATGAAACATTGCAATCTTTATTTAGTTTATTTGTAAAATTTATTGTAAAGGTGATGAAGAGGGGAGTTACAGTTATAAAAGTAAGGTAATGAGTTAATTTCTTTTTAGACACTATTACCCCTCCTTCATTTTCTCCTGCAGTAATTTTATCTTGTAATAGAACACTAACCTTTTTGCTACCATCTAATATGGACTCTGTACCTATCAATAAGCCTCTCCTATCAGCTCTCTTCCCTCAACTTCCACTAGCTAATCATGGTCATGGTCTCAATTTGTGTGAAATCAATGTTTTTAGATTCCACATATGAGTGAGATCATGCATTATTTGTCCTGTGCTTGTCTTATTTCACTTAATATAATGTCCTCCAATTTGTATTTTCCTTATGTTAGTGATGTTGAACATATTTTTATATACCCCTTAGCCATTGACATACTTCTTGAAGAAATGTGTAAACAAATATTTTGCCTGTATTTAAAGCTGAAATTTATTTAATGACTGATTGGGCTATTGAGCCATGTGAACTTTTAAAAATGAAATTTTAAAGTTAACCTTTAACTGACATATGTTGGATGCTATAAATATTTTATCCCATTTTTACTCTGTTGGTTGTTACAACTCCTGTAAATCAACAATAAGTTATTGTGAATCTAACAGTTTGTTAAGAGCATACATCTCATGTTAAATGCTCTTGACAATAAATAAATATATGAATAAAACAAAAGATACAAAGGGACACAGGAAGCTGTTGAAGGTGATGGATATGCTGCTTATTTTGCCTGTGCCATTATAATTATTGTGGTGTATATATATGTGTATATATATATATATATATACATATGTATGTACATGTCCAAACTTACCAAATTGTATGCATTAATTATATTCAGATTTTATATATCAATTACCTATATAAAACTGGAAAAACAAACTTCTTTTTTAATTGTTTTTCTATTTATTGTCAAAGTGATGTACAGTTTCATAGTTAGGGCTTGGGTACATTTCTTATACTGTTTGTTACCTCCTCCCTCATTCCCCCTTTCCCTCTCCCCCCATGAGTTGTTCAGTTGGTTTACACCAAATGGTTTTGCAAGTATTGCTTTTGTAGTCGTTTGTCTTTTTATCCTTTGTCTCTCGATTTTGATATTCCCTTTCACTTCCCTAGTTCTAATACCAGTATATACAGTTCCCAATGTACTCAGATGAGATACAGTGATAACACAGGTACAACTACAAGGAAGGGGATACAAAAGGATCATCAACAATAGAAGCTACGGTTTCACATGGCATGTTGAAAGTAATTACAACAGTGATAAAACACTCATTTCCATAACCTGGAGTTCATTTCACGTAGCATCATCTTATGCATTCCTAAGGGCATAGTTATTAGGCTCTTGTGATCCTCTGCTGTGACTAGCCTAAACCTGTGCTAATTATTCCCTGTGAGGGAAGCCATAGAGTCCATGGTACTTTGGGTCTGGCTCACTTCACTTAGTATAATTTTTTCCAAATCCTTCCATTTCCTTACAATTGGGGCAATCCCATTCTTTCTGATAGAGTCATAAAATTCCATTGTGTATAGGTACCACATTTTCCTGATCCATTTGTCTACTGAGGGGCATCTGGGTTGCTTCCATATTTTAGCTATGACAAATTGTGCTGCGATGAACATTGTTGTGTTGGTGGCTTTAGTGTGTTCTTGTTTGTGGTCTTTTGGGTAGATGCCCAAAAGTGGGGCTCCTGGGTCATAGGGGAACTCTATATTTAGCTTTCTGAGGAATCTCCATTCCGTTTTCCAGAGTGGCTGAACCAGTTTACATTCCCACCAACAATGAAGTAGGGTTCCCTTTTGGCCACATCCCCTCCAACATTTATTATTATTAGTTTTCTTGATAAAGGACATTCTTACTGGAGTGAGGTGGAATCTCAATGTTAAAAGCAAACTTCTTAAAAGCCTCTTTAGATGAGTTTAGAAAGACATATATGCAAAATCTTCATTATGGAACATTTCAACCAATGGATGTGTGCAGGTTTTCACAGGGTAGAATGTAAAGATAATGCATCTAAATACTCAAGAAGAAATCAAATGTGGTGACTCACACCTGTAATCTTACCTACTTTAGAGGCTTTCATCAGGGCCAACCTATGCACAAGACCCCATCCTAGCAACAAAAAGTTGGGTATGGTGGTGTGCACCTGTCATTCTAGCTACACAGGAAGCACAAATAGTAAGATTTTAGTTCAGGCTAGCCCTGGCAAAAAAGTTAGACCTTATCTGAAGAAAAAAAGGCATGTAGCATGGCTCAAGTGGTACAGCACCTGTTTCGCAAGTGCAAGGCAAACCCCAGTAACAAACAACAAATAAACAACAGAACACAAAAGCAAAACAAACACCCTCTGAAGGAGTTTGGGAGTTCCCAACATATGGACAATGATGAATGTATGAGGAGCTGGACATGCTTATTATCTTGATTTAGCCACTACACATTTTGCACCTGTATTAAATAATCACAATGTACCTCATATAAATGTACAGATGATAATACCTTTTAATAAAAATGATATGAGAAGAAATACTCAGAGAGACTGTTTTGAGGTAGGATTCTAAGATTTAAAGATGTTCTTATTTTTGTTTTATTTATATCTTCTGGATTTCCCCACATTAAGTATATAATAATAAAATAAGCAGAAAAAGAAAAACAGCACATGTTATTAAGTATCCTGCAAAAAAAGCACAAAGTAGCGTACTACTTCTTGATATTCAGTGCAAATGGAATTTTTGATATCTTCATCAGTGTATAAAGTACAAATTTGTTAGAAGACAAGGTAAACCAAGTTAAAGAAAGAGAAGAACAAGGTAGTAGGTCTGTTAATTGAGAAGATATCCATAATGTAGAAAAGTCTTGTATCAGGCTGGCAAATTAATACATTACTTCTGGAAAGACAAGGGGCTATGATTCATCAATAGGAAACTTAGTGTATGTGTGAAGTTAAGTATTATGCTTATCTACTGAGCTCAATCAACAGTAAGAACTACCATGTTAGAACAGCTTACAGTGTACCCCAAATCCCTTTCTTTACATTCACCTAATCTACAGATGAATAACTTGAGGGCTAGTGGGAGAGTTATAGTTCTGTCCTTTGCCAGCTTAGTACATACTAGTGTGGGACAGAGATGTCTCAATGTGAGCCTTTTTTTTTTATTGATATGTGTTGTTCAGTGTATGAAACACCTGAATAGGCCTCCTTAATTGATCACTTGGGGATGGATGAATTTATCTGTGAGAAGTCATATGGGAGAAAGAATGCTTTATTGACCATGGATCCCCAATTTCAGCACAGAACAGGAATCTGGTCCCAGGTTTTAGATTCTGTAGTTCTGTGGAGTTGATGATTCCTACTGTGATGCCAAAGGTGGTCAAGAGACACACTGTAGTACAACTGGCCTTGTTCTAGGTGCCACAGAGACTCTGGGGTTAGGTGCCCCTCACTTTGTGGCTTGTCACAAGGATCAAGTACTGACTTATGGTAGACAGAGTTAGATTTGACATTTTGACAGGATCCTCAGGTGATATACATACATGCAAAAATTTGGAAGGCAATTCTGTAGTAGGTCTCCAAAATATGACTTTGGGAAATAGAAACAAGGTGTGGTATTCAGTATATTTCTTACATTTATAAACAATTGATAAAATAATATTTTAAAACTTACAAATCACAGTAAAATACTCAAGACTCCCAGTATTACCACTGGTTGGGTTGGTTAAGTTCAGTTTTAGTTTCCCCATCAGGAAAACTGTTGGAATAGGTGAGCATGATGTTTCTGAGTTCTGCAAATTAGTTTCACAATGGCCCAGAACTGGGAGAAACTAATTTTAGGCAGTGGGTAGAGACATAATGAATAAGCCACTTGCCTTTCCACACTGCAGCCCTCAGAGTCAGCTGTTAGCTGATTGCCTGCCACTGATACTGGGGCCTTGACTTTATCTCTAGGACTTGTCTGTCCTGTGGCTGGCTGGGCAGTGTCCGGGAGGAAATGCAGGGCATCAGACTTGCAGCCTTCCTCTTTGTCACATTAGCCTTGGAGCTGACAACCAGAAGAACAATTATTTCTGTACCTACTTCAACAACCTTGAATTCTTTGCTTTCTTTTCTGTTTTCCATTTTGTCTCTGAGGAAAAAACTGTTGAGCTGTAATTTGATTGTCATAACTGAAGACAATGAGTTATTATTTTTTTATTATCCCATGAAAACACTTTCTCTTCGTGTCTTTGAAAGATAACAACATATGGAGTCTTCAGGGCTCAGATTCCTTAGGAATAAACAAATCCCCTCTCACCTTTGCTTCCTTGAAGCAAAATGACTGTTAGATTTACTGTGTCATGTTTCAGCTTCACTCCCCCCCTCCCCCTCCATACTACATGTACTTACACATTATGCATCTTCCTTCTTTTCCACTCCTCTTAAAAATGGTTCATGTCTCCTCTATCACACCAGTCCCCTGGCAGCTTGTGATTGGCTAAAGCATAAGCCAATGGTCATATGTAACGTATAAGCCAATGGTCTTATGCAATGTCCTGCTTTATGCTTTTGTCCTGGTGTTGCTTCAAGAGTGGTATAAAACCTAGAAGTGGAGCAGCAGAGTCACAGTGAGAGGATGGGAAACTATCTCCTGAGAGATCTCAGGTAAGTCCTGACTGAATGCTTCCTTCCTTGGAAGAAAGCTGAGAATGAAAAGTCTATTGTTTGTATTTGTAGCATGAGTGGACTTTAAGAAGGGTGAATCTGAGGATGGTATCCTTAAGAGGGGCTGTGGGTCAAGGGATACAGTGCTAGTCTTGAGCAGAATGAGACTTAGGGACTGTGCCCAGGAACTGAGTTCAAGCCCCAAGACTGGCCCAAAATATCTTTAAGTACTGGTATACAGGAGTTTCAATTCAGCATGTCAGTTTATGAGTGTAATCCCTTCCATCATTCTCCCTCATCTCTCCTTTATTTTATCTGAAGTTTGAATTTAACTATGAATTCTGTATCTATTTTTTAAGATCTAGACCTTGTCACTTGGCTCTTTCTGCTCTTCTCTTTCTGTTCTCTGGGGATACAGGACTTAACTAACCTATCCATTGGCTTCATGGGATGAACATGAGCATGGCAGTTCCTGAAAAGCAAGTTCACAAAATAATGTGCTTTTGGTCTCTCAGTAATGCTTTTCAGTTCTTCAGTCTTCAAATGACTTACAAACTGTAGAAAATACAATTTAGAATTAAACATTTGGCTTTATAGCATCAACTCCCTCTTGCCCCCTGACAATGCCCCATGACTGGATTGATTTGCCCAAGAAAAAGCCCAAATTACACCAACCTTGTGTTCCAATGGTGCTAACACCAATGCAGATTTTTGGATTTTAAGATTTCTTTTTTTTCCATTTGTATTTGTAGCATGAGCGGGCTTTAAGAAGGCTGAATCTGAGGAGGATATCCTTAAGATGGGCTGTGGTTCAAGGGATAAAGTGCTAGCCTTGAGCAGAAAGAGACTTAGGGACTGTGCCCAGGACCTGAGTTCAAGCCCCAGGGCTGGCCAAAAATATCTTTAAGTAGTGGTATAAAGGGGATCCAAATAGGGAAAGATGAAGTAAAACTCTCTCTCTCTCTTTCTCTTTTTAAAGATGAGTCACAAGTCTTGTGTCAAAGATTTTTCAGATTTTAATCTTCAGTCACTTTGTCCCAGAGTTGTCATGAGAGAACGTTAAATATCAAGTATCATAATGGTGACAAGCATTTAGTGTAGTTGGATAAATCCTCAAATAATTCCAAAAATAAGGCATTATTAACCCTCTGCTGCTGTCACAATCCTCGAGACTATATGATTCAAGAAAGATTTTTTTTTTTACTGTAGTTCTAGAGTTTGAAAACTCCAAGGTTGAGGAGCCTACATCTGGAAAGGGCCTTCTTGCTCTATCATCTCAGGCATAAGAAAAAAAGAAGGGGGCTGTATTTATCTTCTATCAGAATTGTACTATCTGCAATTCTGACTAACCCACCTTTACAATGATGTCATTAACCTATCCATCCACATGTACAAGCCCTCACGTCCTGTCACCTCTTAAATTCTCCACTGTGCTGCACTGTTAAATTGAGGACTGAGTTTCCAATATATGAGAGACACATTAAAATATAGTATCTAAGTTATTTTTTAAAAGTACACTATATGATTTAGACAGGTTTTAGGCCACAGAGAAATTGAGTGGCTGGTACAAATTTTTCACATACCTTCATTATTGCTCCATACTTGCGAAGGCTTCATTATCAACATCCCTCACCAGAGGGGTACTTGGGTTGTAGCTGATCTACCTATGTTAAACATTCATTATTATCATTATTATCCCTCAAAGTATATAGTTTATTCTCTTGATATATCTTCTATGGATTGGGGCTAATATGTATATATTATCATAGAGTATTTTCACTGTTATTAAAATATGTTGTAGTCCATCTATTCATCCCTACCTCTGCTCAAGCCATTGATAATTTACTGTCTCTTTAATTTTACTTTCTGTAGAATGTCATATAGTTATAATCATACAGTAGATAGAATGTTTGGTTGTTTTCTTTCACTTGGTAATATGCATTCATGTAAGAAAGTTATAGAGGTGGTCTTTATAACTAAAGTTATAGATGTGGTCTTGAAATTAACCCAAAGTTCATAGGAGATCTCTGATTATTTTTCCTTGAAGACAGTGGATTTATGTTGTATTTCAGACCTCTGGAACAGGGGAACCTGCTTGTAGTGAAAAATGCGGAATGCTGATTGTTTAGCTGTAGTGCGAAAACACTAAGCAGAAAGTAGTAAAGATTTTTCTTTTGCAAACCTATAGCTGGTACATGAATTACATATAGAATACAAGGGGTTTTTTCACTATTGCTCTCTGCTCACCTACAGTAAGTGAAATGTGGATATACCATGCAAACAAACCTTAACCAACTAAAAATAAGGCAACAATTTCTTAGCAGTGAGCAAAGGCTACTGAATTATCAACTAACAGGTTTTAAATTGTCTTTAGTATCTGTTCATGTTTATATGACATTAATTTTTCAAAAGTTAGAATTTAGTGTATGGAAATATACTGAATACAATTAATATGTAAAATCAATATATGTTAGTAATAAGATAGCAATTTAGAGTAAGATTAATGATAAGAATGTATACTGCCATTGATAGAATCATATTCTGCCCAGATTTCTTTAGACAACAAGCATTTAGAATTTTTTTTTAAAAGAAATTCACGGGGCTGGGGATATAGTCTAGTGGCAAGAGTGCCTGATTCGGATACACGAGGCCCTAGGTTTGATTCCCCAGCACCACATATACAGAAAACGGCCAGAAGCAGCGCTGTGGCTCAAGTGGCAGAGTGCTAGCCTTGAGCGGGAAGAAATCAGGGACAGTGCTCAGGCCCTGAGTCCAAGGCCCAGGACTGGCCAAAAAAAAAAAAAAAAAAAAAGAAATTCACGAAGCTGGGGGTATGGCTAAGTAGTGGAGCATTGCTTGGCCCTAGGTTCAATAACCAGCATAGAAAAAATTAATTTAATGTCCATCCTTGTTCATATGAAAACTTCCTAGAAAAATAATCCATTTACTCATTCACTTACTCAATCAGGAGTAAAGCAATCTTAGGAAGCATGATGGCTTCCCACAAATAAGGCTGTATGTCTGTTACTATTTTCTTGGAGAAAGATACTAAACCAAGGTAAAGAAAAGGAAAATGATTCCTAAGAATCTGCGCAGTGCTTCGTCATTTGGCTGCTAGTTTAAAGAGTCTGCTGCAAATTAAGGTCTACGTATATATCTACATTGGAGCAACTGAAGTCATGAAGGGAATGGAGACATGGACTTTCTGCATATTATGGAGCCTCTTCTATTTGTTTTAGTAAATAACTAAGCAAGAGTGGTATTTTACCTTTTTAATGTTTTACAAAAAGACTGGACAAAAATGAAACCAGGCATAGTGACACACGCTGATAATTTCAGAATTTGGGAGGTGGAGGCAGGAGGATGTCAAGTTTGAGGTAAACCTGTGAGATACTGCCTTGAAAAACAGAGCGTCAGAGAGAGAAAGAGAGATAGAGATAGAGATAGAGGATAGAGAAAGAGAGCAAAAGAGCGAGAGCCTGAGGGAGAGAGAGCGGGGAGGGAGGGAGAGAGAGAGAGAGAGAGAGAGAGAGAGAGAGAGACAGAGGGAGGGAGGAAGGGAGGGAGGAAGGGAGGGAGGGAGGGAGGGAGGGAGGGAGGGAGGGAGGGAAGAAGGGAGGGAAGAAGGGAGGGAGACCGAACTACGTTCACTCTGTGGACCTGCCGCCATTTTGTTTATCTCCTTTGTAGAATACCTGTAAAGAGACAGTGTATTACCAATTGAATCTTGACAAGATTATAAATATAAACACATGGAAGGGAATATTCTGAGTTAATATATTTGTATAACAACTTTTTATTCTGAGATACCTATTTATATTTACATACACTCATCATATTTAGTAGTTATAATATTTTAGAATTATTTTATATCTTTAGCTTTTGTTTTTATTTAGTTTTATTAGGGGGTGAGAGTGGATCAATTCCTTTTATTAATTTTTGTTGTTGCATTTATTTCTACCAACAACTGTTTCTTTTCTTTTTCCACTTTTTCTAGAGAAATGCTTACTCTGCTATTAATTTTTGTTGCCTATGAACATAGTTTAGAAAACCATTTCCTTCTCTTTGAACATTACCCTTCAAATAGTCTTGTATATCCTTCATTATTATTTTACTACATGTTTTCAGAAAGCTCCTTTATGATTTTTTTTTTTTTTTTTTTTGGCTAGTCCTGGGGCTTGGACTCAGGGCCTGAGCACTGTCCCTGGCTTTTTTTTTGCTCAAGGCTAGCACTCTGTCACTTGAGCCACAGCGCCACTTCTGGCCGTTTTCTGTATATGTGGTGCTGGGGAATCGAACCCAGGGCCTCATGTATACAAGGCAAGCACTCTTGCCACTAGGCCATATCCCCAGCCTTCCTTTATGATTTTTTAAAACATAGGGTTACTTAGTGTATTATTTTGATGGAGACATGCATAATTTTAGTAATAAATTTACCAGTTTTTCTTTTTCTGCCAGTCCTGGGGCTTGAACTCAGGGCCTGGACACTGTCATTGAGCTTCTTTTGTTCAAAGCTAGCACTCTACCACTTGAACCACAGCACCACTTCTGGTCTTTTCTGTTTATGGAATCAAATCCAGGGTTTCATGAATGCTACGCAAGCACTATACTGCTAAGCCACATTCCCAGACCTACTATTGATTTTTAATTTTACTTCTTCATAGTTAGAAAAATAATGTTAAAATTTGGGAAAGCTATTTATCTAAAGTTCATTTGTGCAACATAAAGCCGTAAGTTAAGTACTTGAAATATTAAGAAAAAAACCCAGAAAATGTGAAATAATTTCTGTAATCTTAATATTTTCCCTGATATACTTTAAATGTTAATATTTATTCTAAAATGATAGATTATTGTTTTATTGATTCAGTTAACAATTATTTACATTGTTTATGAACCAACATTATCTGAAGTCTTTTTGGGTGGTAGAATTTAGTGTGCAGTTACATTCAGTAATATTGCTAAAATGGAATTGTAGTTAGGTCCCCATTAATGTGAAATGCTGTCTTGTTCTGTTTTAAATATTAGAACACAAAATTCTTTGAATGGAGAGTTAATGAATCGTTAGTAATCTCAAAGAAAATTATTTTACAATATTCTTTATTGATTGGTTTAAGGATACAAACATCATGAGAAATGGGACTACAGAAAATGGAAAAAACAAATGCAGGGACACACAAATGTTTGCCATATTTACAGGGAACACTATTAACATAGTTATTACATCCATAGTTGATTATGATTGTGAGTATCCTACAAAGATTTTGTCCATCAGAATTCATCCTATAAAAAGAAAGGGGTCTCTTTCTTTGGGAAGAGGTAACAAGTTGGATAAGAAATGTACTCTTTGCCTTATATATTAAACTGTAACCCCTCAGTACTTCACTTTGACAATAAAGAAAAATGAGAAAGAGGTCTCTATAAATCTAATTTACTTTGTATTCAACAATTCTGCTTTTTGTTTAGTGACTTGTCAGCATCTCAGTATATTTCCTGAGCACATGCCAATATTCAGAGAAGACATTTTCTGAAAATTGATCAACACTGTGTGGTCATGATGTAAAATGCCTTATAACTGGGATACAGTACAATTTGAAGGGGAGAGAAGTCTGGCAAAAAGAAAATGTAATGGTTGTTGCAACTGGGAAAGGAGTGTGTGTACGCTAGTTGACATTCTAACTTGTAACTTCTTTTTCCTATGTGTTTCCATGTAGTTGCCTGGGAAAGAATAAAAGGAGGATCAGGAAGGAAAATCTAGGTGTGAAAAGTAAACGGTAAGAGTTGAACCTTTTTCCTTTTAGATTTAATTCCAATTTCTGTCTTTAAGCATGGAGACATGTTAGAGCCCAATGATTAGTTCTTGAGGGACTACCTTTATGACTTGGCAGCAGGCTGGATGATAACAGAATCTTAACAGGAGAGAGAGTATCTGCACACATCCTTTGCTTCTAGTTGATTATCTAAAGCAAGAATAGGAAAGGACAGCTGAATTAAAAATTGTTCACTACTGGCTATGGCCACACTTTCAAACGATTCTCCATAGTGTAGCCAAAATAATCACTGGAAAATATATATGTCTAATTGTAAGCTTGCTTGCTGCCATTTTATTGTTTTCTATTGCTTCTGGAATAAAGTCAAAACTCATCACCAAATCTACTACTTTACAGGAATTGGTTCTTGTACAACTCGTAAATCTCACTCTTCAGTCTCTAAACAAATCTACTTTTTTCCTAGTCTCTACTTTCATGGTCTTTAAAGCCACCATGTTTTTGGATCACTTAGGTGATCTTAGGCCTTGGTACTTATTACTACTTTTGGCTGCACAGTACTTTTCCTTAAACACTGTTGTTCATGCTTGAACTGACTGACATTATCTCCTCTTGGCAAAACTGGCTTGGGTTTTTTAACCCCCTTCGTAGAACTTGCTCATTGATGATAATATTAATAAAACAATAGTGTACTCATGGTTATTTCTGAAGGCTATGAATTACCTAAGCGCATTTTCTGGGGGAAACCTTGGTACTTTTCTCCTCCTCCTCCTCCTCCTCCTCCTCCTCCTCCTCCTCCTCCTCCTCCTCCTCCTCCTCCTCCTCCTCCTCCTCCTCCTCCTTCTTCCTCCTCCTCCTCCTCCTCCTCCTCCTCTTCCTCCTTTTCGTCCTCCTTCTTCTCCTTCTTTCTCTTCTTCCTCTTCTCCTCCTTCTTCTCTTCCTCCTCCTTCTCCTCCCCTCTTTGCAATAGGGGTATTTTCTATTATAAGTTATTATATGTTAGCTTGACAGCCTTTATGATGTTATTGACAGTTCTTATACCTAAAGATATGTTATTTTGTGCTAATGTCTGTATCAGAATTCTTTTATCTAAGATCAGAGATTAATATCTTTCATTTATTCAATAAATGTGGCATACAGGTAATACATTAAAAGACATATATTATAATCAGTGGAAGCTTTAATCACTTAAAAAAAACAGCCCAAAACAGAATGAAAACAATGGATGGAAAAAATGAAATACAGGAAATCAAGAAAATGACAGGGAATACAACACATCTCTCTATAATAATTCAAATATTAATGGACTCAATTGTCTAATCAAATGAAGAATAGCAGATTGGATAAAAAATAAGATCCATCCATTATTTGTGTTCTGTTTTGGGATTTCTTGACTATGGAATACAGCATATTTGCATTCC
This sequence comes from Perognathus longimembris pacificus, assembly GCF_023159225.1. Lineage (NCBI taxonomy): Eukaryota > Metazoa > Chordata > Mammalia > Rodentia > Heteromyidae > Perognathus > Perognathus longimembris. The sequence continues at coordinate 7,289,673 of NC_063171.1, forward strand.
GTAGTTATCTGCCGTATTGTTGTGGCCTGGATCTCTAGTTGCAACTCCATGTTATTTCAGCTTCTTATACTCACTTTCTGAGCACATGGTCTTAAAGCATGGTGCAAGTTGCTAGCATGCATCTGTTGCACAATTCTTTTTTTTTTTTTTGGCCAGTCCTGGGCCTTGGACTCAGGGCCTGAGCACTGACCCTGGCTTCTTCCCGCTCAAGGCTAGCACTCTGCCACTTGAGCCACAGCGCCGCTTCTGGTCGTTTTCTGTATATGTGGTGCTGGGGAATCGAACCTAGGGCCTCGTGTATCCGAGGCAGGCACTCTTGCCACTAGGCTATATCCCCAGCCCTGTTGCACAATTCTTGTTTTTTTTGTTTTTTTTTTTGGCCAGTCCTGGGCCTTGGACTCAGGGCCTGAGCACTGTCCCTGGCTTCTTCCCGCTCAAGGCTAGCACTCTGCCACTTGAGCCACAGCGCCACTTCTGGCCGTTTTCTGTATATGTGGTGCTGGGGAATCGAACCTAGGGCCTCGTGTATCCGAGGCAGGCATTCTTGCCACTAGGCTATATCCCCAGCCCCACAATTCTTAAAAGACATTCTATGGGGAAAAAAAAGAAAGTAAAAATAGCAGATCTCAATATTTGGCCCAGATTAGAGCAACAGAAATTCCTGCTCTGTTTGTTTATCATGGGCTTTTTGTATCTTTTTTAAATACTTATTTAGTGTCAAAGTGATGTACAGATAGGTTACAGTTTCATATGTTAGGCCTTGGGTACATTTCTTGTACTGTTTGTTACCTCCTCCCTCATTCCCCCTCCCTCCTCCCCCTTTCCCTCTCCCCCCTTGGGTTGTTCAGTTGGTTTACACCAAATGGTTTTGCAAGTATTGCTTTTGTAGTCGTTTGTCTTTTTATCCTTTGTCTCTCGATTTTGATATTCTCTTTCACTTCCTTAGTTCTAATACCAGTATATACAGTATCCAGGGTACTCAGATGAGGTACAGTGATAACACGGGTACAACCACAGGAAGGGGATACAAAAGGATCATCCACAAAAGAAGCTACAGTTTCACATGGCATGTTGAAAGTAATTACAACAGTGATAAAACACTCATTTCCATAACCTGGAGTTCATTTCACTTAGCATCATCTTATGCTTTCATAGGGGCATAGCTATTGGGCTCTTGTGATGCTCTGCTGTGACTAGCCTAAACCTGTGCTAATTATTCCCTATGAGGGAAACCATACAGTCCATGTTTCTTTGGGTCTGGCTCACTTCACTTAGTATAATTTTCTTTTAATCTGCTTCCTAATCTTTCATCTCAAGGTCTTGGTTTATTCCTCTGAAATGGCCCTTCTTCTATGTGGTGTGAAGGGGGCTGAGATGAACGGCCTCTGTCTTTTATCTGAGTGATGTGAAATGATGTTGGCAAGCATCAGATATCTCAGTAATGTTTTATGTTGACATTCTCTTGACAAAGGTTGACTTGTAATATCCACCCTTGGGGACAGTGGCTTGTCCTATGGTCCTTTGCAGCCTTGGAGTGGAAAAAACAAGCTTATACTTTCAGACTGATTGCTTCTTTATATTACTGGTTTTTTTTTTTTTTTTGCCAGTCCTGGGCCTTGGACTCAGGGCCTGAGCACTGTCCCTGGCTTCTTCCCGCTCAAGGCTAGCACTCTGCCACTTGAGCCACAGCGCCGCTTCTGGCCGTTTTCTGCATATGTGGTGCTGGGGAATCGAACCTAGGGCCTCGTGTATCCGAGGCAGGCACTCTTGCCACTAGGCTATATCCCCAGCCCTTATATTACTGTTTAAATTAGACATGTAAATTAGGCATTTAGATTAGGGATAAACTAGGAATTCAATTGAAGTATCTGTTTGATGTCTAAAGAATAACCTGAGCTGTAGCTGTAGCTCAGTGGTCAGCCTTTTGTCTAACATGTGTGGGACTTGTAGTTTCATCTTCAGCATTGGAAATAAATATTTAAAATTCGAGTGAGATCTGTACTAGATATTGTTTAATTCCTTCTTGCTAAAGGAACCGAACCATTATTTTCAAACAACAGCAAGACTTTATTACAAAAAGACAATGATGAAATGAAATATTAAATGTTTTTAAGATATTGTCATCTAAGACATTTATTGAGTGAAACTCAGGGAGTTTCAATCAGCAGCTTCATGGGGAGATTTCAACTGTATGACTATCAGGCAATTATAGTCAGATATAAGTGTCTTACATGGATTAGGAGTGTAGTTAGCTTTTCTAGCTAATTTCATTGAATGATGTTCTTGGAATAATATTACATTCTCCACATCTCCTTGGTAACTTTTGGTTACTCTATTTTGGTTGAATACTAGTTACTTAACCCATAACTTTAAATGCAGTTATATTAAAGATAGTATGACCTCTTTCAACTCATTAACCTTTAAAAATTTAGGTTTGTGGAGATATGACAAAATAGAATTCAGCCTCTTTATATACAAAAATCAGTAAGCTTAGAAGAATGTACAGTTTGTAACCACTATCATAATCAAGATACAGAATTTTCCATCACCCTTCCCCAACCCTCCGGATTTGGTTACCAGTGATATAGTATTTGTTTTGAATTTCTCAAGATGCCTATTATCATTGTGTTTAAAATCCCTACTGAATTCTCAATTTTCTTTAGTTTTTGCCTAATTTCTGCTATCCTAATTATTTTGAATATTAAACAATTTCTTTCTTCTTAATTTTTCTTGTTTAGAAATGAGATCATGAAGGAATATGGTCCTGCTGTATCATCCCTGCATAATATCTGTGCAGCATGATCTCACTCACATAAGAAAAAATTGATCTCATGGATGTAGAAGTTATCTTTAATGACAGTGTTGCATAGTGTGCTTTCCCCTGTGCAATCAGTTTTCAGATTCATGCCTTTGTTTCAGAACTTTCATCTCCCCTCATCTTTGAATACTTTAGTTTCATTTCATCTCTGGGAATAAAATGTATGTGTGTGTTTGACCTTATTGTTTATCATTATCTTTTATCTAACCAGTCTAGTTTTTAGTTATCATTAATTTTATTTTGTTGTTTATTTAAAAATTATGGGAGGGGGGTATCAGGGACAAGATAACAAACAGTACAAGAAATGTATCCAATGCCTAACGTATGAAACTGTAACCTCTCTGTACATGTTTGATAATAAAAATTTGAAAAAAAGATTCCAAGGGAAAAAATTGTTTGTTTATTTTTATTGTAAAGGTGATGCAGAGAGGGGTTACAGTTACATAAGTCAGGTAATGAATACATTTCTTTTGATCAATGTCATTTCTCCCATCATTTTCTCTGTTTTTTTTTCTCCTGACCACCCTCCCCCACAAGTTGTATAGTTCATTTTCACCATAGTGTCTAGTGAATATCACTGCTGAATTGGTTCACCCTTTCTATCATCACTTCTGTGTTTCCCTTTACCCTCCCCCAAACATGTAACAGACAACCAGTACAGAAAACATAAGCAATGACAAAGGAGAAAAAAACCCAACAAACCCAATATCAAAACAAAAAGCAAAAGGGGAAAAAAATCCCTCTTGTTTCCATTTCTTTCTCTTTTTGTTTATTTTATTGCAAAGGTGATATACAGAGGGGTTACAATTACATAAGTCAAGTATCGAATACATTTCTTTTGAATTGTGTTACCTCCTCCATTCCCTCATTTTCTCACAGTTTTTTTTCCCCCTCCTGACTTTCCTCCCCATTGAGTTGTAAAGGTAATTTCCAACATAGTATCTAGTGAGTATCACTTTTGTCTTAGCTCATCCTTTGTCTCACCATTTCTGTCCTTCCCCTTCCCCTTTCCAAATCAGTTAAACTTACATACAAGACAAAAGGCACAGAAATCAAATACAGTGACAAAAGGGAAAAAGAAAAGAAAAGAAAAGAAGGAACAGCAAAAAGTAAAAGAAAAAACCTCTTGTTTCCACTTCCTGGAGTTCATTTCAATAATCATCATTTATGTAATCATATACACATACCTATTGAGCCCTTGTGATCCTCTTCTAAGATTATCCTCCTTTGTTCTCATGGTGTGAATCTTTAGACTGCTGTTTAATTAATCATGTGCAAGTGTAATTATTTGTCTTTTACTACCTATTGGGTTTCTAGGCACATTCTAATTATTACCAATGAGGGAAACCATGCAGCCTATGTTTCTTTGGATTGGACTTCCTTCCTTAAGTATAATTTTTTCCAAGTCTTTCCATTTCCTTATGAATGGGGCATTGCCATTCTTTCTGATGGAAGTATAAAACTCCATTGTGTGTTTATGTGTGTATATGTATATATATATGTGTGTGTGTATATATATTACATATATATGTATATATACATATATACATACAAGACATATATATACATACATATAAGACAAAAGGCACAGAGATCACATATAAATGTATGTATAGATATATGCATATACATGCATATATGTGTATGTATACATATACATATATACATTTATGTATATATTACATTTTCTTGATCCATTCATCTACTGAGGGGCATTTGGGTTAATTCTATGTCTTAGCTATAGTAAACAATGCTGCAATGAACATGGTTGTGCTGGTAGTTTCAGTGTGGCCTTGTTTATAGTCCATTGGATAAATGCCCAGAAGTGGAATTGCTGGCTCATGGGGAAGCTCTGTGTTTAGTTTTTTGAGGGACCTCCATACTGCTTTCCAGATTTGTGGTTGAACAAGTTTACATTCCTACCAACAGTGTAATAGAGTTTCCTTTTGGCCATTTCCCCTCAAGCATCTATTATTGCTAGTTTTCTTAACAATAACCATTCTAAGGGATGAGGTGGAATCTCAATGTTGTTTTGACTTTCATTTCTTTTATGGTCAGATAATGGCCATCATTCATTTGAATTGCAAGCATGTGACCTCTTTTGAGTAGAACTGACCTTGTCCTCTGATTTTTTTTATTGTTGTTTTCATTTCTTGAGATATTTCCCAATTCCCTTCCATTGTTTTCTTGATTTAGATGAGATTGAATGTATTCAGAGTGGTATGGCTATATATTTTCCTGATTTCAGCCAGCTCACTCTTCTCTATTTATTGTCATTTTGTTAGCAATAATTATTTAAAATAATAATGAATAGAAATTATATCTATTAGTATTATCTAATGTGAAATAGATACATTATCTAACAAAGAATATATCAAGAATTTAAACTATTAATATACTAATAAATATCACTTCATTTCTTGTTTTTCCTTTTTTGTTATCTGGCTCATCTTTTGTAATTTAGCGCTTAGAACTTTGAAAGGAAGAGGATTATTTATAACGTAATTGTGGCATATGTTGTTTGTGCATATGCGCATTTGCATGTGTGTTTGTATATATGTTTGCCTGGGTGAAGGGAAGCGGTATCTTCTGTGTACAGACAGTTCTAAAGGAGAGCAGGCCTTTACCAATTGTTTCCATGGAGCCATGCTGGCTCTATAATTTTTCTTGTATTAGCAAACTGGGAGAAATAAAAAGTGATGTGTTAGAACAGATTACTGGTTTATACCTGTAACCCCTGCCCTAGGAAAGCTGAGGCAGGAAGATCATGAACTTGTGGCCAGCCTAGACTATTTAGTTACCATATCTCAAATAAATAAACACATGCATAAATATTAAAGAACAGAAGAGAAATAAATTGGCTTTCATCCCTCTCCCTTGAATTGTCCTGAACATGGTTCTATTTTACATGTTTTAGCATGTGTGGTCTGGCAATTCCTTGCCCTCATCCTAAACAGAGTTTTATTCTCTGCTTTCATTATTTTCCTTATTACATTTCACCTTGCATTACTACTTTGCAGTGACCTTTGATGAAGGGCAACCAAAGGCTTCTTTGAAGTGCAAAACACTGGGCTTTGGTGAATCTGGGTATCTCATGTTATTATCTCTTTCCTTGTAGGCAGGAAATGACCACATTTGAAGGAGAAACTCAAGACCAAGATAAGAAAAGTACGTTACTGCTTCTTCACAATTTTTTATGTTAGGGAAGTTACCAGACATCATCTTCATATTATTTTTAAGACTGGAGATGTTTAAACCCTTACTATCACCCCAAAACAATCACATCATTCATTGTACTGTGTAATAATATAATGTTTTTATGGAATTTATGTTGAATAACACTTAAAAACCTTACATGGAAATCATTAACCAAAATCCTGGTGATTCTAACTTATATGGGTGCTTTAAGACAACAAATCAAAGAAAGGTTGGACAAATGGGACTGCATCAAGACAAGATCTTAAAAAAATTTTATTTTGGCAGTACTGTGGTATGAACTCAGGGTCTTGCATTTGCTAGACAAGCTCTGAACCACTTGAAAGATGCTCCAACCATTATGCCACCCATTATTTATTTATTTATTTATTTATTTTTCAAATTTTTATTATCAAACTGATGTACAGAGAGGTTACAGTTTCATATGTTAGGCAATGGATACATTTCTTGTACTGTTTGTTACCTTGTCCCTCATACCCCCCTCCCTCCTCCCCATTTCCCTTCCCCCCTCCCCCCCCCCCGGAGATGTTCAGTTCACTTACACCAAACAGTATTGCAAGTATTGCTTTTGTAGTTGTTTGTCTTTTTTACCCTGTGTCTCTCAAATTTGGTATTCCCTTTCAATTTCCTAGTCCAATACCAGCATACACAGTTTCCAATATACTCAGATAAGATTACAGAGATAGTGTAGGTACAACCACAGGAAGGTGATACAAGAACATCATCAATAATAGAAGCTACAGATACACATGGGATGTTGAAAGTAGTTACAACTGTGATATAACAATTGTTTCCATAACATGGAGTTCATTTCACTTATCATCATCTTATGTGTTCATAAGGGTATAGCTATTGGGCCTTGTGATGCTCTGCTATGACTTGCCTAAACCTGTACTAATTATTCTCAATAAGGGAGACCATAGAGTCCATGTTTCTTTGGGTCTGGCTCACTTCACTTAGTATAATTTTTTCCAAGTCCTTCCATTTCCTTACAATGGGACAATGTCATTCTTTCTGATAGAGGCATAAAATTCCATTGTGTATATGTACCACATTTTCCTGATCCATTCGTCTACTGAGGGGCATCTGGTGCCACCCATTTTTTATAGTACTTTTTTTCAGCTAAGATGTTATGATTTTGCAAAATTTACAAAGCTTTATTGTAAGGTCCACCAGAGGGCTCCATGCAGATGCCCCTTCCCCACCCCCACCCCCACCCCCACCCCCCACAAGTTTCCACTCAGTACTTGCATTAACTAGGTAACTGGTACACCTGGAGGTAGTTACCTCCCCTCCTCCACATCGAATGACTCCACCTGGCCACATCTTTCCGCCCTACCCAGGATAAAGCATGGCCTGACAGTGGTTCAGCCTCTTCTCTTTGGCCATGTGTGGCCACAGGCCAGCATTTGAGATGTGCCCTCAGAGAAGGGGACGTAACTGCCTCCAGGTGTGCCAGTTACCTAAGTAATGCAGGTACTGGGCGGAGACTTTAGGGTTGGTGATGCATCTGCATGCAGTCCTGTGGTGGACTTTACATGTACAAAATTTAGAAATCTAGTTATCTTTCTGGTCATACTTTACTGTCATAGCATGTTGTTACATAACATTTTGTTACCAACTCCAAAGTTTACTTTGTTCAGCAAATTTAGTGTGAATAATTTTTCACTGAGAACATAAAGCCTTGGTATAAGAGGGAAAAATGTGTTTAGACAGATAATGTGTTTAGATAATGTTATTACTATGTTCTATCCTTTCTGTCTTTTCACCCAATCTGTGAAGGTTCAGAAATCTCACATTTCTTTTTTTTTTTTTTTTTAAATCCTCTAGGTAAAGAATTTCCATCTACTTCTACCCAGGTAATTGAAGACCAACAAAATGAAAGCTCAATTTAATTTTTATTATATCTTTCTGGCAAAAGTCAAACTGCAGATGACTTCATTAAGAGTACTACCTGTCACCCTTATGATGCAGAAATCTTCCATATTTTAAATATTTTTTGGTTATTTCAGTTCAGAGAGAAGGAAATACAACTTAAAAATGTTTTAGTGATCTAAATCATTAGAAAGGCATTTGTTATGATACCAGTTCTGATATCTCTTTTTTTGTGCCAGTTTGGGGGCTTAAACTCAGGGCATGGGCATTTCCCTAAGCTTTTCTACTCAAAGCTAGTATTCTGCCACGTGGGCCACAACTCTACTTCTGGGTTTTTGTTTTGCAGATACTGCCTGGGTTGACTTTCAACTGTGATCCTCAGATCTCAGCCTCCAGGGTAGCTAAGATTACAGTTGTGAGGCACTGGCACCTAGCTTAACATTTGTCATTTAAAAACTTAAAGCTATTGTGATAGAGCCATGTAAAAAACTTCTGTTCACCAAAAAATATTAACTTAATTTTTTTTACATTGTCAATCCTCATACCAAAGGATTAGAATTTAGCCTTACAAACACAATAGCAATCAACATTAGAAACAAATTCCTTATAAAACTATAATATAAGGATGGTGAGTTAGTACATATTAATGTTTAATTTTTCCTTTCTTTCATTGTCTGTGCAATTGAAAATATGTTTAGGGATTGAGGCATGGCTCAAGTGGGAAAATCTTGCCTAGCAAGCATGAAGTCCCGAGGGCACACCCCTGTACTATCAAATGTGTGTAAGCTCTAAATTTTATGACAACTATTTTCTCTTATAAAATTTTCTTATATGACTTGATGAATTGCCATTTGGATTTCAATATATGCAATGTAAAGCATACGACTTCTTTTTGGTAAATACTCATAGCAATAATAGCATCTTTCTTTCCTTTTGCATTATCCAAGGTGAGATGAAAATGGAATAAGTATTAGTTTGAGGCATCACATGTGTTACTGTAATGAATTTGCTAAGAGAGTAGCTTTGAGCCATGGCCTCAGAATGTCCAAGGTACAGAAGCTGTCAGATGTGCAAAGGCAAATAGAAAGAAGGGGCAGGACACAGAGCTCAAGTGTAATGGGTGATCTCAAGTCCTAGACTTCTCTTCTCCTTATGCTTGGCAGGACAATGAGAACAGCAGTGGTTGTGAAGAAGTGTGCTACACCACCATTAATCACAAGGTCCTTCGAAGGCCCTCCCTGAATTCCAATGATAATGGATATGAGAATATTGACTCTGGTACAAGGACAGTGAGACCCTGTAGAGCAGAGTCAGAAACAGAATATGCCTTACTGAGGACTTCGGTTATTTGCCCTTCTTCCTTGACCCCTGAACATGACTATGAATTTGTGCTTCCAAAATAAAATCTTCAACAACAACATCATCCTCAAGAAATGGAGAAGAGACACAACAGCAGGTTTTGTGAGAAGTCTTAATCTTAGTAGTTCAAAAAACACACATTCTGGCCATAGTTTAGAAATGATACTATTTTGCTGGCTTGGGCAACATGAGGGAAATCTTCATGATCGGAGTGAAGCCATCTACACTGACCTAATGACAGAGAGTATTCTGCTTGTTTGTGCTTGTGTGGCTTGAGGGCATAGAAATAATGACAAATTTCCCAGAACAACCATGATAAACAGTTGTGCATCCTACAATATTTTCCTTCTTCTTGCCAAATTTCAAGTACCAATATATCCACTTCCAAGGATCACTTTTATTTTGAGGTATAATCTAGTTAGTCAACTTTTAAAATATAAGACTAATGAACAGATATTTTATAAACCTGATATTTATTTAAATTTTGTCTTTTCTTTGTACTGGATAATTTTTCATATTATTTTGTGATAATAGTTCAAGAATTAGTGGCTATTTTACACTGGACTTTGTGAGAAGTAGAACTGAAAATGTCTTAGAAAAAAGATGAAATGTTTCAGACAGTTTTCTATCATTGTCTTTTCTGTTCAATTGTAAGTTGGAGGATTCTGTTTCAAGCTTAGTAAAATTAAAAAGAAAAAAAAAACTCTTGTGCTTATAGTTTCTTTTACAATATACTAGTTAACTTGCAAATGAATACTTCTTCTGAAGTAATATAAACAATATTTGGTCTTAAAATCTCAAGAAATTGGTCAATGATGCATTTATATTTATTTTTCATTTCCAGTGAGTATGTGTGTGTGTGCGTGTGTGTGTGTGTGTGTGTGTGTGTGTGTGTGTGTGTGTGTGTGTGTGGTGTGATGTGATGTGTGCAGGGTCCTGGGGCTTTAAACTCAGGACCTGGGCATACTTTCCCCATGCTTATTTGCTTATGGATAGTGTTCTGCTATTTGAATCACAGCTTTACTTCCAGATTTTTGGAGGTTAGTTGGACTTTCCTACCAGTGCTGGCTTTGAACTATAATCCTCAGATCTCACCCTCCTGAGTAGTTAGAGTTATAGGCATGAGTGACCAGCACATGACTGTAGTTAACTTTTCTCTAAAAGTTATATATAATGTTGGTTGGGGCTATCTTATTTTAAAAATTATTAATTTTCTTTTAACTGATTATACAAACAGGTTACCATTCAACATGTCAGCTTACAAGTACAATGCATATTGATCAATATCAACCCTTTCATCATTTTCTCCCATCCCTTCTAATCCTAACTCTTTCCTCAGCTGAATATTACAACCTATCCTATTTTTAACTTTAATTTTTTAATTGTAAAAATAGGTTTATTTGGGAGTACTGGGAAATTGAACCCAAGGCCTTGAGCATTTTAGGCAAGCTCTTTACCACTGAGCCACATTTCTCTCTACTAATTTCAGCGTTGTGATTACATTTAATTTGCTTATAATTCAGCTGAACATTGTCTTCCACTTGAATGCATGAGGACCTACTTGGGAACTTCAGATTTTGCATAAAGATTAATTGGTGCTAAAGACCTTTGAGAATCAATGGATTCAGAAGTATTTTACCCAAGCTCTTCTCTGATGCAAAGCAGAAAATTCTGAAAAGAAGATGCAAAGGGCAAAGTTGCACTTCCACAAGCTCTACTAGGAAGAGTTTCAAGGCTATGAAGATGAAAAGATCATTCAGATCCAGATAGAAGAAGGGTATCACATATTTTGTCTCTCCTTTGTTTTACAAAAATCCTATTATCTTTGCTAAGCAAATAAATTTGTCATCCCTGATTTCTCCTGCCCTGCAGACTCAGCAAGCTTAGGTACAGCTGTTATTAGTTCCCATGAGAATAAACTTAGCAAAACTTAATTATATATACTATATATATAAGTAATTTTTATTGTCCTTGAATAGTTGTACAAATGGGTTTCTGTTCAGTATGTCAGTTTGTGAGTACAATGCATCTTGATTAATATCACCTCTTTCAGCATTCTCCCCTATCTCTCCACCCCTCCAATCTCTTGAATTTCTCTAGTTCCATTTTCACATTTAACTTTCATTTTCCTTTGGATCTTTTAAAAATTAGTTTTAGCCAGGCCCTGGTGGTTAATACATGTAGTCCTAGTTACTCTGGTGGTTAAGATCTAGAGAATTACCATTCAAAAACAGCCTGGATAGAAAAGTTAGTGAGACTATCTCCAAAAGAATCTACCAAAACCTAGCCTAGAGCAGTAGCTACAATGTTAGGGTACCCCCAGCCCAAAATGTTAGCTGAGCAAGCAGTAGGCCCTGAAAACAAACCCCAGGACTGGCTACCTCCCCCAAAGCACCGCACAAAACAAACAAAAACAAAAACATAAAAATTGTACACATTGACAGAGCACCATGATGTTTCAATACATGTAATACTGTGTTAATGTTTAAATCAGTTCAACCTGTATATCTGCTTTAAATATTTATTCTTTATGGTTAAAATCCTAAAAAAATCTCATCTTCTAGCTTTTGGAAGTATACACTATTGTTATCTGTAGTTATCTTGAGTATGTAGTAATAAAATACCATAACTTCTTATTCCTATCTCATTGCAGCTCAGTACCTTTGCTTAATCTTTCCCCCACTCTCCCTTCCTCTACCCTCCATTCTTTGGATAATGGAGATTGGTAACTACCATTGTCCTGAATGTCTCTGACATCAATTTTATTCTTTTTTTTTTGTGGGTGGGGTTGTACTAGAGTTAAAACTCAGGGATTGGTGCTTGGATTAGAATTGTGTTCATACTAGTCTAGCATTCTTACCATTGAGCCATGCTCTCCATCTTTTTTTTTTTTTTTGTATTTAGATCAGGCTTTGCAATTTTTCCTTGGTCAGCCTCAGATTTTAATCCTTCTACTTTTTCCTCCATAGCAGTTGAAATCACAGGCTCAAATCAACACGTCAGTTCATGTCTTATTAATTTAAATTGAATCTTGCTAAGTTTATTCCAGGATTGGTCTCAGGCTGCTCTCCTCTCAATAGCTACCTCGTATATTAATAGACCTGAGCCACCAAACTCAGGTGGTTGGTCCTTTTTTTAAAAAAAAAATTCGTATATGAGTGAGATTCTGTGGTAGTTCTTTCATTCAAAGAGAGAGAAAAAAATTCCTCTTCAAGAAATGCTTTTTGGGTGACTGGGAACGTGGCTTAGTTATACAGTGATTGCCTAGCATGCATGAAGCCCATGGGTTGGATTCCTCTGTACCACATACACAGAAAAAGCCAGAAGTGGTGCTGTGGCTCAAATGGTAGTTGCTAGCCTTGAGCAAAAAGAAGCCAGGACAGTGCTCAGGCCCTCAGTCCAAATCTCAGGACTGGCAAAGAAAGGAAGGAGAGAAAAAGAAAGAAAGAAAGGAAGGAAGGGAGAAAGAAAGAAACAAAGAAAGAAAGAAAGAAACAAACAAAGAAAGAAAGAAAGAAAGAAAGAAAGAAAGAAAGAAAGAAAGAAAGAAAGAAAGAGGACTTCCGGGAAGACGGTGGAGGAGCAGCAGAGCCCTAGCTGAGCTCCCTCCGACATCTCAGTTTTCTCACCCCATAGAAACTTTTACTCCTAGAAAGACAGCCAGAGTAAGTTCTAACAGTACAGGGATTCTGGCCAGGAAGGAAAAATCGACTTTGCTCATCTGAAAACACAGATTTGAGCTCTGGGCAGCATCCCACTGCCGCCCCAGTGCCAGCGCTGGCACAGCACCCGGCACAGCAACCCGCACTCTACCGGCTAAAGCACACAGCATAGACCAGCGAGAAATACTCCAGATGGCGGCTGAGCACGGACGACCTGAAATCGCAGAGAAAGTGTGAGTACCCCACAAAAGATATTCTCACTTGCGCCCACAGAGCAGCTTCTAAAAGGCAGCCCTTCCCCCACCGCCAGAGCAAAGCACCATCTTTGCCACTGGCACAGGGTCAGACCAGATTGGAACTAAAGCGGGCCTGGGGAAAGCGAGGTCAAAGTAGCCATCTTTGAAAAGGGCAAGTGGGACTGAACAGTGAGAGCCAGCTCCGCCCAGGAGAATGCCCCCTGCCCAGGTGGGAGGCAAGCCCTGGGCCTTGGCTTAGCCAGAGGTGCCCCGTCCTGCCCGCCAGAATGTCTAAATTTAAAGCGAAAGCTGCGAGCAGCTACCAGGGGCACAGAAACACCGGATGGGGGAACAAACAGTTCCTGGGACAGCTAAACGGTCCCATCACAGAGGAAGCCCAATTCCCAGCCCGAAATGGAGCTACATTCCATAGCCACCTCCACCAAGGAGGCTGCCTACCCAGGCAAGCAACTCTCAGCCGGGTAAACCAGGTCAGAGGCGCCCCGCTCTGCTGAGTCCACAGCCTATTCAAAGCCAAGCATCAAAGGCAGCGGCCCCAAAGGAGACAGAGGAGCCACAGTTCCCGAGACTGCTCACGTCCCCATCTACAGAGGACACCCAAGGCCTTCCTGCAAGCTGTGCGAACCACAGAGACCCAGGATTGCACCAACAGGGGAGAAGGGTCAAAACAGATCCACCCCTTGCAAACTGAAATCAAGTCAAACCAGCCAATCAAGAAAATAGACTGCAGACCATTGCAAGGAAACCAGAGACTGGGGAAAGATCACCCAAACAAGGAGGACTCCATTTTTTTTTCTTTTCAAACATATTTTAAACTTAAAAAAATATTTCTTTTTAATTTTTTCACTTCTGAAACGTCGTTGGGTTTTTTCTTTTTTTGGTTTGTTTGTTTGTTTTCCATTTTTACCGGTTTGTTTTATCAAGTTTTTTTTGTGTTTGTTTATTTGTTTGGGTTGTTCCTTTTCTGTTATTTTCCTTTTTCTTTACTTATGCTTCCTTTTTAAATAATTTTTCTCTGTTTTGTGTATCTGTCTTCCAGTATTTTTACTTCATTTCTCTCGTTGCGTCCTCTTCCTTTAAAAATTACTTTCCTATAAATAACACTTACACCATTTTCTGCTAACTCTCCAGTGTCTGTCATTTTATCAATGTTCTTTCTACTGATTCTACTCTTCTCCACATTTCCACGTCACTGAAACTAAACCAAAATCACCACCACCCCCCCAATACACTTTACTCTATTCTCTTTACTACCTCCAACTTACCCTCCTGACTTACTGCCTGGACCTCCAGGTTCCATTGACTCCTGGTTATTGGATAGAGGGTATCCCAGCTTAATACGAGTGAATCAAAGGGGTTCATAGAGAAAGCCAGTCCTAAAAGAACTTAATATAAAAACAAGAATTGCGTATAAGGTTGTAACAGTAAATAAGTAACTACTGAATACAGGGCCCAGGATCGGTTGTTATATTGAAATTGTATTCTTTAGGAACACCAAATCTAACTTTATAGACAGGTATAGAAGGTATCTGTATATAATTGTGAACTTGTAAGATTTACACAACAGTGCTTGGTAAGGGCTGCTTTGGGTCTTAAACAGTGCTCACAGGTGCTGGTAGACTGGCATTCCCAATTCAAATGGGCAGAAGAAACACAAGAAAGATGGCAAATAATGAAGTCTTATCCCCCACTCAAAACAAGCAGGAAGCAGAGCAGTCAATCAAAAACATAGAAGAAAACCCCCAAAATGCTCTACAAAGTTTACTGATAAACATGATAAATGAAAAGTTTGAATCTCTTCAGTCAATTATTCTAGAGCGTGAGGAGGCAAAGCAAAAATTAATGGAGAATTTCATGGCATCCACAAATAGAAAGATAAGTGAGCTTCAAGAGTCAAATGAAAAGATAGCTACCCAACTTAAAGATTTGAGAGACAACACTCAAAACCAAAGTAATGAAGTTAATGAAGTAAAGAAGTCCATACAGGACCTAAGAAATGACATGGAAATCATCAGGAAAGACCAGTCAGAAGGAAAAGAGATTCGAAATCAAGTAGCTAGCCTACAGTCCCGACTAACTGAAGCAGAGGATCGAATCTTAGGAGCTGAAGATTCCTTAGATTCTATGGAGAAAGATCAAAAGTCAATACAAATCCAGTCCAAGCAACAAAACAGATCGCTACAGGAGATTCAAGACACAATCAGGAAGCCCAATTTAAGGATAATATGTATTGAGGAAAACTTGGAGACAGAGGTTAATGGGATAGGCAACCTATTTAACAGAATATTAGCTGAGAACTTCCCAAACATCCAGAAGGAAAGGCCTATACAGATACAAGAAGCATTTAGAACCCCAAATCGACCAGACCAGAATAGGACTTCCCACCGACACATTGTGATCAAAACAGCTTCAGCAGAGTGCAAGGAAAAAATACTCAAAGCTGTTAGGGCAAAGAAAACAATCACATATAAAGGAAAAGCAATCAGAATTACCCCAGACTTCTCAGCAGAGACCATGAAAGCAAGGAGAGCCTGGAATGAAGTATACCAAACTCTAAATAAAAATAACTACCAACCAAGAATTCTGTACCCCGCCAAACTCTCCTTCATAGCTGAAGGTCAAATAAAAGTCTTCCACAATAAGGAAAAACTGAAACACTATATCTCCACCAAACCAGCTTTACACAAAATCCTTAAAGATGTACTATACAGGGAAAATAATCAAGATCCCAACACAGACAGAGAAATGAACCCTAATTAGTAAACACTAGATCAAGAAATGGGAAGACACAGCTTTAAACAAGATAGTGATAATGAAAGGAACAAATGATCATCTCTCAATCCTAACTGTCAACATTAATGGACTTAATTCTCCAATCAAACAACATAGGGTCATAACTTGGATCAAAAATCAAGAGCCATCTTTCTGCTGCCTCCAAGAGACACATCTATCCAGCAAAAGTAAACATCTTCTAAAAGTGAAAGGCTGGAAACAAATCTATCAAGCAAATGGCCCCCGTAAGCAGGCTGGAGTTGCAATCCTAGTATCAGACAAAATTGACTTCAAATTAAAAAAGGTAAGAAGAGACAAAGAAGGTTACTACATACTAGTAAAAGGATCTCTCCAACAGGAAGAAATAACCATCCTAAATATCTACACGCCAAATGCAGGAGCACCAAACTTCATCAAACAAACACTACTGGCTCAAAAAACATTCATAGACCCAAACACAATGATAGTGGGGGACTTTAACACTCCACTATCACCTCTGGACAGATCAACACGCCAAAAACTGAACAAAGAAACCTCAGAACTAAACAATTGCATAGACCAACTAGACTTAATCGACATCTACAGAATATTCCACCCAGCAAGGACAGAATACACATTCTTTTCGGCAGCACACGGAACATTCTCCAAAATAGATCACATCTTAGGGCACAAAGAAAATCTGTACAAATTCAAAAGTATCAAAACCATTCCCTGCATTCTTTCAGACCACAATGGAATAAAATTAGAGCTCAACTCATTCAGCCACCACAGAAAATCCCACAATTCATGGAGACTAAAGAACACACTGCTGAACCATCAGTGGATCATTGAAGAAATTAAAACAGAAATTCAAATGTTAATGGACTTCAACCAAGTTGAGGACACAAAGTACCAGCTCCTTTGGGACACAGCAAAGGCAGTACTCAGAGGAAAATTTATATCTCTGAGTACATACATCAACAAACTGGAGAAACAGCAACTCAGTAATTTAAGGAAGCACCTTAATTTTCTGGAGAGAGAACAGTAAGCCAAACCCCAAGTCAATAGACGGAAGCAAATAATTAAAATCAAATCAGAATTAAATCAATTAGAGACGAAAAAAACCATCGAAAGAATCAACAAAACAAAGAGTTGGTTCTTTGAAAAAATCAACAAGATAGACAGACCCCTGGCAAACCTGACCAAAGAACGAAGGCAGCACACTCAAATAAACAAGATAAGAGATGAAACAGGTAGCATCACCACAAATAACCGAAATTCAGAAAATAATAAGGGACTATTTTGCACACCTTTAAGCCAACAAATTCGAGAACTTGGAAGATGATTTCCTAGAAAAAATTGATATCCGCAAACTCAACCATGAAGATTTAAACCTTCTAAACAAACCCATATCCAGTATTGAAATAGAAATGGCAATAAATGGTCTCCCATCCAAGAAAAGCCCAGGTCCAGACGGATTCACCGCAGAATTCTACAAGGCCTTCAGAACAGAACTCACACCAATATTTATCAAACTCTTCAATGAAATTGAAAGAGAATGTTTACTACCAGACTCATTCTATGAAGCCAGTATAACCCTCATCACAAAACTAGGCAGAGACTCATCACGGAAAGAGGACTACAGACCGATTTCCCTGATGAACATAGATGCAAAAATTCTCAACAAAATTCTGGCCAATCAACTTCAACAGGTCATCAAAAAAATCATAAGCATATATACAATATCCAGTGTACCAAAATCATATACAGGGACCACAGGGGGTACGCCACAGGAAATTCACCTAGTACATTAAACACAATGACAACAATAAGAAAAAAAAATCACACACCACTATCAAACTGGATTCATCCCAGGGATGCAAAGTTGGTTTAATATACACAAGTCAATTAATGTAATCCACCACATCAACCGGAGCAAGGTAAAGAACCACATGGTTTTATCTCTGGATGCGCAAAAAGCGCTCGATAAAATCCAGCACCCATTTATGCTAAAAGCCCTGGAAAAACTGGGATTCCAGGGAACATTCCTGAATATAATCAAGGCAGTTTATGACAAACCAACAGCAAGCATAACTCTAAATGGTGAAAAACTAAAGCCATTCCCTTTAAAATCAGGAACAAGGCAGGGATGTCCACTCTCTCCCCTGCTCTTCAACATACTACTAGAATTCGTAGCCAGAGCAATTAGGCAAGAAGAGAATATAAAGGGGATCCAAATAGGAAAAGATGAAGTTAAACTTTCTCTCTTTGCAGATGACATGATCCTATACCTAAAGAATCCCATAGACTCTACCCCCAAGCTACCAGAGCTGATCCAAAACTTTGGCAAAGTTGCAGGATATAAAATAAACCTTCAAAAACCAACGGCCTTTCTCTATGCTAACAACCCGAAGACTGAGGCTGAAATCAGGAAAGCAACTCCTTTTGCAATAGCTCCCCAAAACATAAAATACCTAGGAATAACCTTAACCAAAGAAGTGAAAGACCTCTTTGAAGAGAACTTTAAAAGCTTGAAAAACGAAATTAAGTCAGAACTAAGAAAATGGAAAAACCTCCCATGCTCCTGGATTGGGAGGATTAATATAATCAAAATGGCAATATTGCCAAAGGCTATCTACAAATTCAATGCAATACCCATTAATATCCCAACACCATTTTTTAATGAAATAGAGGAAGCAATCCAGAAATTCATATGGAACAATAAAAGACCTAGAATAGCAAAAACACTCCTAAGCAGAAAGAACAGTGCTGGAGGAATTACAATACTCAACTTCAAGCTGTATTATAAAGCTATAGTAATAAAAACAGCTTGGTATTGGCACCGGAACAGGCCTGAAGACCAATGGAACAGAATTGAAGACCCAGAATTAAACCCAAAGCACTACGCATACTTAATCTTTGATAAAGGAGCTAAAACAATAGTATGGAAGAAAGATAGCCTCTTTAACAAGTGGTGCTGGCAAAACTGGCTCAACACATGCAACAAACTAAAACTAGATCCTTATATATCACCCTGCACCAAAATCAATTCCAAATGGATTAAAGACCTTGAAATCAAAACAGGCACCCTGAAAACACTAAAGGAAGGAGTAGGAGAAACACTTGGGCTCCTTGGCACAGGACAGAACTTCCTTAACAAAGACCCTGAAAGGCTACAAATCCAAGAAAGGTTGGACAAATGGGACTGCATCAAACTCCAGAGCTTCTGCACGGCAAAGGACATAGCTCTCAAGATAAACAGAAAGCCCACAGACTGGGAGAAGATCTTTACCGGACATTCAACAGACAAAGGCCTCATCTCTAAAATATATGCAGAACTAAAAAAATTACCTTCTTCCAAAACAAAACCGCAAAGAACCAATAGCCCCCTCATCAAGTGGGCTAAAGACTTACAAAGAAACTTCTCTGATGAGGAAATGAGAATGGCCAATAGACATATGAAAAAATGCTCTACATCACTGGCCATAAAGGAAATGCAAATCAAAACAACATTGAGATTCCATCTCACCCCAGCAAGAATGTCATATATCAAGAAAACTAATAATAACAATTGTTGGAGGGATGTGGCCAAAAGGGAACCCTACTTCATTGTTGGTGGGAATGTAAACTGGTTCAGCCACTCTGGCAAGCAGTATGGAGATTCCTCAGAAGGCTAAATATAGAACTCCCCTATGACCCAGCAGCCCCACTTTTGGGTATCTATCCAAAAGCCCACAAACAAAATCACAGTAATGCCACCAGCACAACAATGTTCATCGCAGCACAATTTGTCATAGCGAGAATCTGGAACCAACCCAGATGCCCCTCTATAGATGAATGGATCAGGAAAATGTGGTACATATACACAATGGAATTTTATGCCTCTATCAGAAAGAATGACATTGTTCCATTTGTAAGGAAATGGAAGGAATTGGAAAAAGTTATACTAAGTGAAGTGAGCCAGACCCAAAGAAACATGGACTCTATGGCCTCCCTTATTGGGAATAATTAGTACAGGTTTAGGCAAGTCATAGCAGAGCATCACAAGGCCCAATAGCTATACCCTTAGGAACACATAAGATGATGCTAAGTGAAATGAACTCCATGTTATGGAAACAAGTGATATATCACAGTTGTAACTACTTTCAATATCCTATGTGTATATGTAGTTTCTATTATTGATGATGTTCTTGTATCACCTTCCTGTGGTTGTACCTACACTATCTCTGTAATCTTATCTGAGTATATTGGAAACCGTGTTTACTGGTATTGGAAGTAGGAAATTCAAAGGGAATACCAAATTTGAGAGACACAGGGTAAAAAAAGAGAAATAACTACAAAAGCAATACTTGCAAAACTGTTTGGTGTAAGTGAACTGAACACCTGGGGTGGGGAGGGAAAGGGGGGGAGTGAGGGGGGAATGAGAGACACGGCAACAAACAGTACAAGAAATGTATCCAATGCCCAACGTATGATACTGTAACCTCTCTCTACATCAGTTTGATAATAAAAATTTGAGAAAAAAAAGAAGCATTTAGAACCCCAAACGGACCAGACCAGAATAGGACATCCCACCGACACATTGTTATCAAAACAGGATCAGTAGAGTACAAGTAAAGAATCCTTAAGGCTGTTAGGGAGAATAAAACAATCACATATAAAGGAAAAGCAATCAGAATTACCACAGACTTCTCAGTAGAGACCATGAAAGCAAGGAGAGCCTGGAATGAAGTATACCAAACACTAAATAAAAATAACTACCAACCAAGAATTCTGTACCCAGTCAAACTCTCATTCATAGCTGAAGGTCAAATAAAAGTCTTCCACAGTAAGGAAAAATTGAAACAATATATGTCCACCAAACCAGCTTTACAGAAAATCCTCAAATATGTACTATACAGGGAAAATAATCAAGATCCCAATACAGAGAAATGAATCCTAAATAGTAAACATCAGATCAAGAAATGGGAAGACACAGCTTTAAACAAGATAGTGATAATGAAAGGAACAAACGATCATCTCTCAATCCTAACTGTCAACATTAATGGACTTAATTCTCCAATCAAACAACATAGGGTCATAAGTTGGATCAAAAATCAAGATCCATCTTTTTGCTGCCTCCAAGAGACACATCTATCCAGTAAAAGTAAACATCTTCTAAAAGTGAAAGGCTGGAATCAGATCTATCAAGCAAATGGCCCCATAAGCAGGCTGGATTTACAATCCTAGTATCAGACAAAATTGAATTCAAATTAAAAAAGGTAAGAAGAGGCAAAGAAGGTTACTACATACTAGTAAATGGATCTCTCTTACAGGAAGATATACCCATTCTAAATATCTACACACCAAATGCAGGAGCACCAAACTTCATTAAACAAACACTACTGACTCTAAAAACACTCATAGACTCAAACACATTGATAGTTGGGGACTTTAACACTCCACTATCATCTCTGGACAGATCAACACGCCGAAAACTGAACAAAGAAACCACAGATCTTAATAATTGCACTGACCAACTAGACTTAACCGACATCTACCAAATATTCCACCCAGCAACAACAGAATACACATTCTTTTTGGCCACACATGGAACATTATCCAAAATAGATCATATCTTAGGGCACAAAGAAAATCTGTACACATTCAGAAGTATCAAAACCATTCCCTGCATTCTCTCAGACCACAATGGAATAAAATTAGAGCTCAACTCAAATAGCCACCACAGAAAATCCTACAATTCATGGAGACTAAACAACACACTGCTGAACCAACAGTGGGTCATTGAAGAAATTAAAACGGAAATTCAAATGTTTATGGAATTCAACCAAGTTGAGGACACAAAGTACCAGCTCCTTTGGGACACAGCAAAGGCAGTACTCAGAGGAAAATTTATATCTCTGAGTACATACATCAACAAACTGGAGAAACAGCAACTCAATAATTTAAGGAAGCACCGTAATTTTCTGGAGAGAGAACAGCAAGCCAAACCCCAAGTCAATAGACGGAAGCAAATAATTAAAATCAAATCAGAATTAAATCAGTTAGAGACAAAAAACAACCATCAAAAGAATCAACAAAACAAAGAATTGGTTCTTGGAAAAAAATCAACAAGATAGACAGACCCCTGGCAAACCTGACCAAAAAACGAAGGCAGCACACTCAAATAAACAAGATAAGAGATGAAACAGGTAACATCACCACAGAAATAACTGAAATTCAGAAAATAATAAGGGACTAATTTGCACACCTTTCAGCCAACAAATTCGAGAACTTGGAAGATGATTTCCTAGAAAAAATTGATATCCGCAAACTCAACCATGAAGATTTAAACCTTCTAAACAAACCCATATCCAGTATTGAAATAGAAATGGCAATAAATGGTCTCCCATCCAAGAAAAGCCCAGGTCCAGACGGATTCACCGCAGAATTCTACAAGGCCTTCAGAACAGAACTCACACCAATATTTATCAAACTCTTCAATGAAATTGAAAGAGAACGTTTACTACCAGACTCATTCTATGAAGCCAGTATAACCCTCATCACAAAACTAGGCAGAGACTCATCACGGAAAGAGGACTACAGACCGATTTCCCTGATGAACATAGATGCAAAAATTCTCAACAAAATTCTGGCCAATCAACTTCAAAAGGTCATCAAAAAAAATCATACACCACTATCAAACTGGATTCATCCCAGGGATGCAAAGTTGGTTTAATATACACAAGTCAATTAATGTAATCCACCACATCAACCGGAGCAAGGTAAAGAACCACATGGTTTTATCTCTGGATGCGCAAAAAGCGTTCGATAAAATCCAGCACCCATTTATGCTAAAAGCCCTGGAAAAATTGGGATTCCAGGGAACATTCCTGAATATAATCAAGGCAGTTTATGACAAACCAACAGCAAGCATAACTCTAAATGGTGAAAAACTAAAGCCATTCCCTTTAAAATCAGGAACAAGGCAGGGATGTCCACTCTCTCCCCTGCTCTTCAACATACTACTAGAATTCGTAGCCAGAGCAATTAGGCAAGAAGAAAATATAAAGGGGATCCAAATAGGAAAAGATGAAGTTAAACTTTCTCTCTTCGCAGATGACATGATCCTATACCTAAAGAATCCCATAGACCCTATCCCCAAGCTACTAGAGCTGATCCAAAACGTTGGCAAAGTTGCAGAATATAAAATAAACCTTCAAAAACCAACGGCCTTTCTCTATGCTAACGACCCGAAGACCGAGGCTAAAATCAGGAAAGCAACTCCTTTTGCAATAGCCCCCCAAAACATAAAATACCTAGGAATAACCTTAACCAAAGAAGTGAAAGACCTCTTTGAGGAGAACTTTAAAACCTTGAAAAACGAAATTAAGTCAGAACTAAGGAAATGGAAAAACCTCCCATGCTCATGGACTGGGAGGATTAATATAATCAAAATGGCAATATTGCCAAAGGCTATCTACAAATTCAATGCAATACCCATTAATATCCCAACACCATTTTTTAATGAAATAGAGGAAGCAATCCAGAAATTCATATGGAATAATAAAAGACCTACAATAGCAAAAACACTCCTAAGCAGAAATAGTAGTGCTGGAGAAATTACAATACCCAATTTCAAGCTGTATTATAAAGCTATAGTAGTAAAAACAGCTTGGTATTGGCACCGGAGTAGGCCTGAAGACCAATGGAACAGAATTTAAGACCCAGAAATGAACCCACAGAACTACACCTACTTAATCTTTGATAAAGGAGCTAAAACAATAGTATGGAAGAAAGATAGTCTCTTTAACAAGTGGTGCTGGCAAAACTGGCTCAACACATGCAACAAACTAAAACTAGATCCTTATATATCACCCTGCTCCAAAATCAATTCCAAATGGATTAAAGACCTTGAAATCAAAACTGACACCCTGAAAACACTGAAGGAAGGAGTAGGAGAAACACTTGGGCTCCTTGGCGCAGGACGGAACTTCCTTAACAAAGACTCAGAAAGGCTACAAATCAAAGAAAGGTTGGACAAATGGGACTGCATCAAACTCCAGAGCTTTTGCAGGGCAAAGGACATAGCTCGCAAGATAAACAGAAAGCCCACAGACTGGGAGAAGATCTTTACCGGCCATTCAATGGACAAAGGCCTCATATCTAAAATATATGCAGAACTAAAAAAATTACCCTCTTCCAAAACAAAACTGCAAAGAACCAATAGCCTCCTCATCAAGTGGGCTAAAGACTTACAAAGAGACTTCTCTGATGAGGAGATGAGAATGGTCAGGAGACATATGAAAAAATGCTCTACATCACTGGCCATAAAAGAAATGCAAATCAAAATAACATTGAGATTCCATCTCACCCCAGTAAGAATGTCATATATCAAGAAAACTAACAATAACAATTGTTGGAGGGGATGTGGCCAAAAGGGAACCCTACTTCATTGTTGGTGGGAATGTAAACTGGTTCAGCCACTCTGCCAAGCAGTATGGAGATTCCTCAGAAGGCTAAATATAGAACTGCCCTATGACCCAGCAGCCCCACTTTTGGGTATCTATCCAAAAGACCACAAACAAAATCACAGTAATGCCATCAGCACAACAATGTTCATCGCAGCACAATTTGTCATAACTAGAATCTGGAACCAACCCAGATGCCCCTCAGTAGACGAATGGATCAGGAAAATGTGGTACATATACACAATGGAATTTTATGCCTCTATCAGAAAGAATGACATTGTTCCATTTGTAAGGAAATGGAAGGACTTGGAAAAAATTATACTAAGTGAAGTGAGCCAGACCCAAAGAAACATGGACTCTATGGTCTCCCTTATTTGGAATAATTAGTACAGGTTTAGGCAAGTCATAGCAGAGCATCACAAGGCCCAATGGCTATACCCTTATGAACACATAAGACGATGATAAGTGAAATGAACTCCATGTTATGGAAACAATTGTTATATCACAGTTGTAACTACTTTCAACGTCCTATGTGTATCTGTAGCTTCTATTATTGATGATGTTCTTGTATCACCTTCCTGTGGTTGTACCTACACTATCTCTGTAATCTTATCTGAGTATATTGGAAACCGTGTATACTGGTATTGAAAGTAGGAAATTGAAAGGGAATACCAAATTTGAGAGACACAGGGCAAAAGAGACACACAACTACAAAAGCAATACCTGCAAAACTGTTTGGTGTAAGTGAACTGAACACCTGGGGGGGGAAGGGAAAGTGGGAGGAGGGAGGGGGGTATGAGGGAGAAGGTAACAAACAGTACAAGAAATGTATCCAATGCCTAACATATGAAACTGTAACCTCTGTGTACATCCGTTTGATAATAAAAATTTGAAAAAAAAAGAAAGAAAGAAAGACAGAAAGAAAGAAAGAAAGAAAGAAAGAAAGAAAGAAAGAAAGAAAGTAAAATGCTTTTGGGAAGAAGTGCAGCCACCTGTCGACACTTCCACAGGTAAGCTCACTAGGTGTCTGACCACATAGAGATTTAGGGTCACAGGACACACTGTACCTCAAGAGACCCACACCATTCAATCACTAAGCAGATGAAAATTTACCTTACTACAGGAGAACTAACAACAAAAAGGAAAAAAACAAAAAAAACCCAATGAAACACGGAGTGGACCCCTGTGGTTCTGCTGCGGCAGCAGCACAGCTGGGGAGACCCAGGGAAAATATAACCCAAAACAAAACCAAAAATGATCAGAATGCCATCAAGCAAACTTCAGCCAGAGGATTACACAAAACCCGAAGAAAACCCGCACCACCAGACCCACCGAAACTAAGGTGGGGAAACAGAGAAGTTCCCAGAGTCCCCTAGCCGAGCCCCCTGATGAATTTGCCTGCCGGGCTGCTGCCAACCATATATGGAGCTGCCCACACTGCCTAGCCCTGTGTGCAAAGGCCGCCGCCGGACTCCGAGCCACAGAGTGATTTGCCAGGGCCTCTCTGCCCGCCACCACGCATGCTGCTGCCGGCTCTACCACCACCACCTTCGCAGCTGCTCCTGGCATCCCACACAAAAGCTCGCCACATCGACCTGGGCTGCTTCTCCCGCCACATCCCTCGCAGCCACAGCGAGCCACTGGAACTGGGACAGCGAGACCAAATTACCGAGCCTGAAACCACTCACCCCATTTTGTGTGACTGCCATCACCACTGGCACCGTCATTGCTACTGCTGGCATTGAAGCTGCTGCCATTGTTGTTACAGGCATAAAGGTAAGAGCTTGATCCAAGGATGCTGAGGCTGAGCGTCAGAGCCTCTTCGCCCTTGAAGTGGTCGCTGCCTCTGCTGCTGCTGCTGCGAGACGTCCTGATCCCTTCAGAGGAGGCCAAGCAGGGTCATAGGGGGCGCTGCACCGGCAAAAAACCCTTGCTGCCTAGCCTGGCCTCCACCTGTGCTGCAGAAGTGGGGGCAAAGCCTCTCAGCAAGTGCGCTGAGGCCACTGTGCTGCCAACACCCTCGCTCCCTATCATAGTCACTATCAGAGGCTGCTGACGTGGCCGACATCAGCACCCAAGGCAACACACCTCCCCAATGACTCTGAGCCCTAGGGAAGCTTGTCCCACCAGCCCACCTGCTGCTGGCGCCCCACACCACCGTGACTCTCATGAAGGGGCGTCCCCACCACAGAGCCGGCCCACTGGGCAACAGCAACTGATACAAATCCCATTGCTGTGATCTGCGGACCTCTGTACCCACCATTGCTGACTCTGTCACATCCAAGGCCTCAGGGAAGAATCCATCCTACTGAGGCCTCACAGGGACCACGTCTGCCACTGTTCCTGTTGCTGCTTGCCCTACTGACCCGCTGGCATTCAAGGACTCTTAATAATATGTTAACTTTCCCCCCAATTTTTAAAAGTTTTTTCTTCCTTGTACATCCTATTTTTGATTGTTGGTATGTTTTTTTGTCTGTTTTGTGTTTCCTTTTTCTTTTCTTTATTTTTAATTTTTCTTCCTTTTCAACCTCATTCCTAAATACATGAACAGTCTTTAATAGACTTTAATAGTCTTAATAGACCTTCTTCTTCATTGTGCACACAAAAAATTCCAGATTCTAATTTCTAAAACCTCTATCTCTGAAGATCAGTACCCCCAAATTTGGTAACATTCCTTTATTTCTTTACTTAAAAAATTTTCTTCTTAAAGTTTTATATTTCACCATTTTCCATTCTTTTTATTTTTATATTTTCTTTTGTTTCCTTTCTTTGAACTTCCATCTCAATTTCCATCCTGTACCTTCCACTTCCCTCATTTCACTACTTTTACTTTCTCCTCCTCCTGTTCCTTATATCTCTTAATTTCTGGTCCTTTATTTGGTCTTGGATCTTCATCGTCCATTGAATTCTAACTCTCAATATTAATGGACTTAACTTTTCAATTGAATGACATAGACTGACAAGTTGATTCGAAAAGCAAGATCCGTCTTTTTGCTGTCTTCAAGAGATACATCTTGCACACAAAAGCAAACATTCTGAAAGTGAAAACCTGGAACCAAATCTATCAAGAAAATGGCCCCCATAAACAAACTAGAGTTGTAAGCCTAGTATCAGATAAAATTGACTTCAAATTAAAATCAGTAAGAAGAGACAAAGAAGATTATTACATACTAATAAAGGGATTTCTCCTACAGGAGAATAAAATCATCCTAAACATCTATACACCAAATGCTGGAGCACTCAACTTCATCAAAGAAACACCACTGATTCTGAAAAAGCACATAGATCCAAACACATTGTTGGAGAGTGTAACACACCACTGTTGCCTCTGGATAGATCAACACACCAAAAACTGAACAAAGAAACCTCAGAACTTAACAATTGCATAGATCAACTAGACTTAACTGACATCTACAGAATATTCCACCCAGCAACACCAAAACATACATTCTTCTTGGCCTCACATTGAACATTCTCCAAAATAGATCACATTTTAGGGCACAAAGAAAATCTGCACAAGTCCAGAAATAAAGCATTCCCTGCATTCTCTCAGACCATATTGAAATAAATTTAGAGCTCAATACTAAAAGCCACCATAGAAAATTATGCAACTCATGGAGCCTGAATAACACATTATTGAACTACCAGTGGGTCATTGAAGATCAGAATGGAAATTCAAATGTTTATGATATTTAGCCAAAATGAGCACACAAAATTCCAGCTCCTTTGGAACACATCAAAGGCAGTAATCAGAGGAAAATTTATAGCTCTGAGTGCCTACATCAACAAATTGGAGAAATCTCAATCCAACAATTTAATGATGCACCTGAAGCTCTTATAAAAAGAGCAACAAGCCAAACCCCCATCAGAATTTAATGAATTAGCCTAAGAAAACCACAGAATCAACAAAACAAAGAGTTGGTTCTTAAAAAAAAATCACAAAACCAGCAGCCCATTAGCAAATCTTACCAAAAAATGAAGAGAACTCACCCAAATAAGCAATATCAGAGACAAGACTGGAAACATCACAAAAGAAACAACTAAGATCCAGAATATTATAAGGGAATATTTCACAAACCTATATGCTAACAAATTTGAGAATCTGGAAGAAATGGACGAATTCATAGCAAATATTGACATGCCTGAACTTAACCAAGATTATTTAAACCATATTAAGTAATGAAATAGAAACTGCAACAAAACATCTCCCATCCAAGAAAATACCAGGTTCAGATGAATTCACACATGGATTGTATAAGGCCTTCAAAGCAGAACTCATACCAATACTACTCACTCTTCAATGAAATTTAAAGCGAAAGGTCACTATCAAACACATTCTATGGAGCCAGTATAACCCTTATCCCCAAACCAGACAGAGATTCATCAAAGACAGAGAACTATAGACCCATTTCTTTGATGAACGTCAATACAAAATTTATCAAAAAAATTCTGGCCAATTGACTTCAACAAGTCATCAAAAATTATACACTATGAACAAATCAGATTCACTCCAGGGATGCAAAGCTGGCTTAATATATGCAAGTCAATTAATGTAATTCACCACATCAATAGGAGCAAGGTCAAGAATCACATGATTATTTCTTTAGACTCAGAAAAGCATTTGACAAAATCCATCACCATTTCTGATGAAAGCTTTGGAGAAACTAGGAATCCAGGGAACATTCTTGAGTAAAGGCTGTGTATGACAAACTTACAGCTAGCATTATACTTAATGGCTAAAAGTTAAAGCCATTTCCTTTAAAATCAGGAGCAAGACAAGGATGCCTGCTCTCTCCACCCCTCTTCAACATAGTATTAGAATTCTTAGCCAGAGCAATAAGGCAAGAGAAAAATATAAAGGGGACCCAAATAGGGAAAGATGAAGTAAAATTCTCTCTCTTTGCAGATGACATGATCCTGTATTTAAAGAACCCTATAGACTCTACTCCCAAGTTACTTGAGCTGATCTAAAACTTTGTCAAAGTAGCAGGATATAAAATAAGTCCTGAAAAAACCAGTGGCTTTTCTGTGAACAATGCAAACAATGTGAACAGCAATGCTGAAATCAGGAAAGCATGTCCTTGTGCAATAGCCTCAAAACATATTTAGGAAGAACCTTAAACAAAGAAATGAAAGACCTCTATGACAAAAAATTTTAAAAACCTCAAAAAGGAAATTAAGGCTGAACTAAGGAAATGGAAAAGGCCACTGGACTGGGAGGATTACCATTGTGAAAATGGCAATACTGCCAAAGGCTATCTACAAATTCAATGCAATGCCCATTAATATCCCAATGCCATTCTTTAATGAAATAGAGGAAGCAATCCAAAAATCCATATAGAGCAATGAAAGACCCCAAATAGCAAAAACAATCCTAAGTAGGAAAAACAGTACTAGAGGAATATCAATAGCAAACTTCAAACTCTATTACAAAGCTATAGTAATAATAATACCTTGGTATTGGCACAAAAACAGGCCTGAGGACCAATGGAATAGAACTGAAGACCCAGAAATGAACCTGCACACCTATGGCCACCTAATCTTTGATAAAGGAGTGAAAGAAATAGGATGGAAGAAGGACAGCCTCTTCAACAAAGGGTGCTGACAAACTTGGTTAAACTATAAAAAACTAAAGCTAGATCTTTCTTGCGCCAGAATCAACTCCAAATGGATGGAAGATCTTGAGTTAAAAGCAGATACCCTGAAAACATTGCAGGAAGGAATAGGAGAAACACTGGGCTCCTAGGCATAGGTTGAAACTTTCTTAAAGGCCCAGAAACTCAACAAATCAAAGAAAGTTTAGACAAATGGGATTGCTGCAGAGCTCCTCCATGGCAACAGATAAAGATAGCAAGATAAATAGAAAGCCCTCAGATTGGGAGAAGATCTTCACTGGCCATACAACAGACAAGGGCCTCATTTCTAAAATACACTTAGAACTCAAAATATTAAATTCCCCCAAAACAAATCCTTAAATGTGGCCTAAAGGGAACCCTACTACATTCTTGGTGGGAGTGTAAACTTGTTTAACCACTCTGGAAAGCAGTGTGGAGGTTCCTCAAAAGGCTAAACATAGAGCTCCCCTATGACCTACTTTTGAGCATCTACCCAAAAGATTACAAGCAAGACCGCACTAAAGCTACCATCACAACTATGTTCATTGTAGCACAAATTACCATTGCTAAAATATGGAACCTACCCAGATGCCCCTCAGTAGATGAATGGATCAAGAAAATGTGTTATCTAAGGAAATGGAAAAACCTCCCATGCCCCTGGATTGGGAGGATTAATATAATCAAAATGGCAATATTGCCAAAGGCTATCTACAAATTCAATGCAATACCCATTAATATCCCAACACAATTTTTTAATGAAATAGAGGAAGCAATCCAGAAATTCATATAGAACAATAAAAGACCTAGAATAGCAAAAACAATCCTAAGCAGAAAGAACAGTGCTGGACGAATTACAATTCCCAACTTCAAGCTGTATTATAAAGCTATAGTAATAAAAACAGCTTGGTATTGGCACTGGAACAGGCCTGAAGAGCAATGGAACAGAATTGAAGACCCGGAAATGAACCCACAGAACTACGCCTACTTAATCTTTGATAAAGGAGCTAAAACAATAGTTTGGAAGAAAGATAGCCTCTTTAACAAATGGTGCTGGCAAAACTGGCTCAACACATGCAACAAACTAAAACTAGATCCTTATATATCACCCTGCTCCAAAATCAATTCCAAATGGATTAAAGACCTCGAAATCAAAACAGACACCCTGAAAACACTGAAGGAAGGAGTAGGAGAAATACTTGGGCTCCTTGGCGCAGGACGGAACTTCCTTAACAAAGACTCAGAAAGGCTACAAATCAAAGAAAGGTTGGACAAATGGGACTGCATCAAACTGCAGAGCTTCTGCAGGGCAAAGGACATAGCTCTCAAGATAAACAGAAAGCCCACAGACTGGGAGAAGATCTTTACCGGCCATTCAATGGACAAAGGCCTCATATCTAAAATATATGCAGAACTAAAAAAATTACCTTCTTCCAAAACAAAACCGCAAAGAACCAATAGCTCCCTCATCAAGTGGGCTAAAGACTTACAAAGAGACTTCTCTGATGAGGAAATGAGAATGGCCAAGAGACATATGAAAAAGTGCTCTACATCACTGGCCATAAAAGATATGCAAATCAAAACAACATTGAGATTCCATCTCACCCCAGTAAGAATGTCCTATATCAAGAAAACTAACAATAACAATTGTTGGAGGCGATGTGGCCAAAAGGGAACCCTACTTCATTGTTGGTGGGAATGTAAACTGGTTCAGCCACTCTGGCAAGCACTATGGAGATTCCTCAGAAGGCTAAATATAGAACTGCCCTATGACCCAGCAGCCCCACTTTTGGGTATCTATCCAAAAGACCACAAACAAAATCACAGTAATGCCACCAGCACAACAATGTTCATCGCAGTATAATCTGTCATAGCGAGAATCTGGAACCAACCCAGATGCCCCTCAGTAGACGAATGGATCAGGAAAATGTGGTACATATACACAATGGAATTTTATGCCTCTATCAGAAAGAATGACATTGTCCCATTTGTAAGGAAATGGAAGGACTTGGAAAAAATTATACTTAGTGAAGTGAGCCAGACCCAAAGAAACATGGACTCTATGGTCTCCCTTATGGGGAATAATTAGTACAGGTTTAGGCAAGTCATAGCAGAGCATCACAAGGCCCAACAGCTATACCCTTATGATCACATAAGATGACGCTAAGTGAAATGAACTCCATGTTATGGAAACAATTGTTATATCACAGTTGTAACTACTTTCAAGGTCCTATGTGTATCTGTAGCTTCTATTATTGATGATGTTCTTGTATCACCTTCCTATGGTTGTACCTACACTATCTCTGTAATCTTATCTGAGTATATTGGAAACTGTATACTGGTATTAGAAGTAGGAAATTGATAGGGAATACCAAATTTGAGAGACACAGGGTAAAAAAAGACAACTACAAAAGCAATACTTGCAAAACTGTTTGGTGTAAGTGAACTGAACACCTCAGGGGGGGAAGGGAAAGTGGGAGGAGGGATGGGGGTATGAGGGAGAAGGTAACAAACAGTACAAGAAATGTATCCAATGCCTAATGTATGAAACTGTAACCTCTCTGTACATCAGTTTGATAGTAAAAATTTGAAAAATGAAAAGAAAATGTGTTATATATACACAATGGAAGTCCATGCTTCTATCTGAAAGAATGACATTGCCCCATTCATAAGGAAATGAAAATATTTGGAAAAAATCATATTAAGTGAAGTGAGCCAGACACAAAGAAACATAGACTATTTTTTCCCCTCATTGTTAATTAGTACATAGTCCTAGCAGAAGATCACAATAGCGCAATAGCTAGTACTTGTGAATACATAAGATAATGCTAAGCAAAATGAACTTGAACTTATGGGAATAAGTGGTTTATCATGAGAGTTCCGCGCGCTTGGGCGTGCGGCGTGGAGGCGCGGAGCAGGCACGGGCGGCACGAGCGGCACGAGCACGCGGCTCGTGGGCGCGGCTAGTGGGTCCTGGGGCGTCCGAGCGGAGCCTGTGCGTTCCGCGCGCTGACCCTCGCTGGTCCAGGCCCGCCTGCTGGACGAAAACGCTGAGGTGGCGCCTGAGGAGCTGCGGTGCGGAAGGCGCGCCCCGGCGCAGCGGCCGCCCCAACGTCCTCGGAGTCTCTAGAAGCTGAAATCTACCACCATCTTTCAAAATGCAATGGAACCTACTATGGACTATTTCTCGGCTGGCCCACAGAACATACTGGGACCCACAGAAAGCTGGTCTCTTTGGACACTACCAGAATGTAAAGGGAGCATTGCTTTTGTATAGTGCCGAGTCCAAAGTGTTTGGGGTACACTACTCTCAAGAGCACTGGCTGCACCTGTCTACTGCCCAGTGCCTTGCAAAGGAACAGAAGCCATTGGATGCTCAGCCTCCGTGGCCAAGGATCCTTCACCACAAAGGATGGGAACAGGATGCTTCATCCAAGAGGGCTTTATCGTCTACGGCCACACCCCAAGGAACTCCTTCTGAAAAAAAGGAAGAGACTGATCCTTTACAAGACAAATCTATTAGCCTTTATCAGCGATTTAAGAAAACTTTTAGACAATATGGGAAAGTTTTGATTCCTGTGCATCTAGTAACTTCCGGTATTTGGTTTGGGACATTTTACTATGCAGCCATAAAAGGTGTGAATGTCATCCCTTTCCTAGAGCTCCTTGGGTTACCTGACAGTGTAGTAGACATCCTGAAAAACTCCCAGAGTGGAAATGCCCTGACGGCATACGCCATGTTTAAGATTGCAACACCTGCCCGCTACACTGTGACCTTGGGAGGAACGTCCTTTACCGTCAAGTATTTGAGAAGCCGTGGCTGTATGTCGACCCCGCCGCCTGTCAAGGAGTATTTGCAGGACAGGATGGAAGAGACCAAGGAGCTCATCACCGAGAAAATGGAAGAGACAAAGGATAGACTCACTGGGAAATTACAAGAAACCAAATAAAAAGTTTCTCTTAAGAAAAAAGTGTAACAGTGTGCCCTATTTAACAAGCTATAGAAATCCCCTGCACTTTAACCCTCTAGAGTCTTTGGACAAAGACACATTCTCATTACTTTTTTGGTTAGTTGACTAGTATATCAGTTCTCTAGGGGTTAATGAAATAAGATAACCCTTTTAAAAGTTAAATCACCAGAAAAATTGTGGGATTTTTTGTTTTGATTTTTAAGAAGAAAGCCCCGTGTAACAATTTTATGTCAGTGGTGGCAATAAGCAGTGGCTAATATCTTCACTGTCAGGTTTTTTTTCCGCCTCCCAGGTCTTCAGAATCAAATTTGCTTTATTTTTTGGGCTGTAGCCTGAGCAGACTAGGTCATCTCTTGGAATAACTGTGGCCTGAAGACAAGACAGGCTGCTAATACCAGATCTGTTTCTAAGTTATTGATGAAGATTGTGACTGTATTCAGTTCTCTGGGTGGAAGCAGCCTTGGACCGTCTGGTTGCTTAGTTCTTTCCATGACAAAGCATCTCACATAACCTATCCATTCAGATAGAGAACTTACATGAAGAAAGTTGAATAAAAATTTAACCATATGTATGTAAATACTATGTGCTGGTTACACATAAATGAAATTGAACCCTTTAAAATGATTTTTATCTAAAGCTGGTCAAAAATCACATTTTCTACAGCAAATAAGCAGCCATTGGTCCCTTTCAAGCTTGTGGTAGTGAGTGCAGAACACCAGATGATCTTGTAACTCATTTGTGTTCCCTTTAGCTAATGTCTTAGGTGAAGTGTGAAGGTTTTATAAAGTTGATTATGGTTTAATAGTGACAAGCCAGTGAAGGTCTGAAGCGCATAGAGGGAGCCAGTGCTGTCCTTGAGGAGTATGGACCTCCTTGCACACCAGCTACTTCCCGGTAGCTTTGTCTCACTGATAATGTTGATTTCAGTATGGAATCCATCTTAAAATAATGGCTGCTGCTTTTTATATTATATTGAAAGGAAATCTTGCTGAGTGTCCTACTTGATAATTGTCTGCTTGGAATGAATCAGTTGTTGTGAGATAGGCAAGTGACTATGATCATGGAGCACGTTCATGCGTGTTTCTCTAGCAGCCCTTCCTTTCCTTCAAACCCTTGGGTTGACATTGGAGGAGGAAGTGACCTCTCTTTGGTGGTTATTGTATTGGTTTGGCTGCTACAAGAGAATGGCAGAGACCTTGCTACACAGCTGTCCTGCCTGGTCCCTGGTCCTTGGCAGGACTCTCTATCAATATTGAAAGAATAGTTCCAAGGGGAAAAAGTTTTTTACATCAAATAATCACTATAGTGAAACACTTTTTAAATGCACATGACTGGCATCTTTTCTCTCTGGGGTGGTGGAGCGTTGTGATGAGAGAATCTGTGTGTCTGCTCTTTGTTGGGGTATGATTGTCTCTTGCTGCAGAGGCCTCCGCACTGCTTCACATTGAAGGCACAGTTCAAATCTAAACACAGATAACACATTTTAGCATGCTTACTCAGATACTAAGCCCTGAAATATTAATGATTTTTTAAACTAGTTGGGACTGTGTGTTTAAATCTGAATTCTTTCTTAAATCAGAATTCTTTCTCCTAAACCAATTACTTTCCTTTACCATTGCATAGGACATATTGTCTAACAGAGATGAATTGGGAGCTCTTAGATGTTACTAATACTTCTGAGACTAAGATTTACTTTTTCTCTTCTCTTGTTCAGTCCATGTGAGTTTTGTCACCAGTATCATAATTGGGTTGTGTTTACCCAGTTATAGAAAATAAGTGCTGCTTGTGTATACCTCAAAAACAGTAAAAAAAAAAAAAGGTGGTTTATCATTAATGTTGTTATTTTCAATGTACCATGTGAAATTCTGCCTTTTTCTTTTGTCTCTCTTCCCCATTGTTTTACCCCTGACTTCACTGTATCTGATTTTGGTACCCTGGGTATTGTATATACATTTTTCAGAACTAGGTAAGGGAAAGGGATCATCAAAGTGGAAAGACAAAGGTAAAAGGTGAACCAATGCAACAGCAATAGTTATAAGACGATATGCTGTAAGCCAACTGTACAACTTGCGGGGGGGGGGGGGGCGCAGATTGGAGGCAAGTGAGGATGGGATAAGGCAGGAGAAAAATTATGGAAGAGGCAACAAGTTGGATAAGAAATGTACTCACTTCCTTACATATGAAACTGTCACCCCTTTGTACTTCACTTTGACAATAAATAAATAAAATTTAAAAATAAATGCTTTGGGCAGTTTATAAAATATTAAGTTAAACACCAACAACAGGACAAACGAAAGACAAGCCTTGGTGTAAAGGGTTAACTTGGATAGATTATCTGAGAGCTGCTCTGTCATGTAGAAAGTCCATTGAGAGATAGATGTCCAGCTGTGGTTTAAAGTCAAGGCCAAAGCTGAGCCAGCCACACTTTTCCAAACCCACTGACATTTGTGAACATTCCCAGTAATCTTATTTTAATGCATTTACAACAATGATATACACCTTCCCACAGTCTTCTAAGACTTTTTACTTTTCTTACATTTTTATTCATTGTGCTAGGGCAATTAGGAGAGAATCTGAAGCTTGAGCTGAAGGTTGAAAAATGAAACAAAGTCTAATCAGGTACTGCCCAAGAATGCTACCTGTATTTAGAAATGGAATAATATACTACTAAATAATAAAATGACAGTGACATACTTCTTACACACATTCTTTTCCCTAAGTAATTCTGAATTTAATTGCCTCCCTGAGCTCCTGTGCCCGATGTCCCCAGTCTTGGGAACATACTGTGTATTCCTCTGTGAGACCTTCTCTTTCTCATTATTTATAAGTAAAAAGGAGATTCTATCTTATAAGGACCTGTTTCTTAGGTCTTTCTCATGTCTGTTTTTTCAGCTTAGGTAAAAGCTCTCAGCCATTGAGCCATTCATGTCATGTTTCTCTTACTGTGTGCATGTCTCTATCACATGAAAAAGGCTCTGTGGGGATGAAGTGGTTGGTTCCTTATTTGCTTACACTAAATATTTTAATTAAATAAAATTATCTGTTTTTAGAGAAATAGAAATAAAGTATTTTATCACTTTTTACCATAAACACTTCTCCAATGTGAATTGATAATTTGCATGGAGATTAAAAACTACTAATTTGCTCATTCTGTGTCACATATTATGTTATTATTTGGATATGATGCAGAACTTGTAAATATAACTCTCCTTTTTAGCATCAGGATGTATTTTATTAAAAAGTATTCTGTAGAACATTCATAATTATTATTAAAAAGTAAAACACAAATATATATTCATTGTGGATATACCAGCCCAACCAATTTTTATCATGGCCAATTGTGTTTCCCTCCTTATATTATTTTAAAAACTGTCTGACAAGCTTCTGACAAAAATACAAGTAAGTGTAACATTATGAGTTTCTTTTCTTATATTTGGTTTGAGGCATGGTCTCACTATATGGGGCCTGAAACTCACAGTCCTCCTTCCTCTGCCTCCTGATTACAGATCAATGCCATAGGGCTGGGAATAAGGCCTAGTGGTAAAAGTGCTCGCCTCATATACATGAAGCCCTGGGTTCGATTCCTCAGCACCACATATATAGAAAAAGCCTGAAGTGGCGTTGTGGCTCAAGTGGTAGAGTGCTAGCCTTGAGCAAAAAGAAGCCAGGGACAGTGCTCAAGCCCTGAGTCCAAGCCCCAGGACTGGCAAAAAACAAACAAACAAACCAAACAGGTCAATGCCATAACACCTGGCCTTCTGTAATATGTTAACTAGGTTCAGAATGAAGATCTCTGAAGGTAAATGTCTTCTAATATATCTAATTTGATATGCGACTGTAACTAAAATCTATTTTACTGATAACATGATGTTGAATAAGAACAATAGGAAGACAAATGTTTTTAATTGTTATTTTGTTATTTGGATTAAGTAGGGAACTATGATATCAAAGGGTGGGGGATGCATGTGGTTGTGTATGATTGTGATTGATTAGAGATGTTACTGCCATGTAGATGTGATTGCTAGGGAGATGAATGAAGATTGAAAGCATGAATATGTTTATATAAAGAAATAATGGGTATTAAAAACCATACTTGGCATGGTTATTTATTTAACCAATTTATATTTCAACAGAGTTAGTTTTATATGGGCCATTTTAAACGTATTTCTTGTTCTTCACTGCCAGATGATTTTATATCATAGCATGAATTTGGGCAGTTTTTTATATGTAAGACTAAGATAAACACAAAAAGTTGGTATAAACAAGAACAAAAATAAAATCAAGGCAGAAACAATGTAGAAGCACATGAACTAAGAAGATTCTGTAGACTTCCACCCAGGAAAAATCATACCACACCTATGATTCAAGGAATGACCAGGATCTGAGTCAGAGTGATGGTCCTGGGACAGAATTACTAGAGTCAAGAGTAATTAAAGATGGAATCAAATATTATTCTCATGTTTTTCTATAAAAAATGTGTTTTGTGTAACAATGGAATTTATTTTTTCTCTGCTAGTATCACAAAATATGAAGTAGTGAATTTAACAAGACACATTGAATCAAAGGTGGCCTCATAATAAATATGGTTGTACACAAACAACTGCAATATAGCTTTAAGGTCCAAGTTGATGTAATCAGTTCGTTGGAAACACATGACCCTCTGGTGTCAGAAAATGAGTAGACTCACAAGAGATATAGATTTCATCAAAGCTCTTTACTTCTGTACAAAAGGGTATCCTACCATCACTCTCCCAAGAGCTAGACAGGTCCAGTGGGCAGGCTAGTCTGCTCAATTTTTAATGTTAAACCTAGGGGTACCTTCTCTTCTCCTTGTTGTTAAGGAGTCAGGCTCTCATTTTTTTCCTTTTACAATGGGAGATGGGGTAATACAAAGAAGTTGAAAGCATTTGAACCTAGTAAAAGGCTCCTATTGGGGGCAGGGCTGTTCTTTTGGGGACAGAGATACACATTTTTCTCATCATGGATGGCTGGGAACTGGACTGGGACTGGTTTGGCTGAGAGTTACAGTTGAAGAAAGTAGGAAAAGTGAGTGAAAAGTTCCCACTCAAAGTGTGTGTGTGTGTGTGTGTGTGTGTGTGTGTGTGTGTGTGTGTGTGTGTATTCTTTATCTTCATTGGTTCAATGGCAATGCCTCATGCCCTTGCCATGGCTGGCTGGCTGCTTATAAAAAACAGAGATGATGATATGATGATACTTACAAGTAAAAACAAGGAGCAAATAATTTTAGGAAATATCAGTAGAAGGAAATACCAGTTACAGATGGAGCCTTTTTAATTTGACAGAAAAGTTTACTTTTTCTCACATGGAATCTCCACAAGTATCAAATTGATACTTGCAAGTATCAAATTGAAGTGATCTGATGCAGAAAGAACAAAAATAAGTACCAGAATTTGAGAAACAAACTCATAGGGAAGAGGATGAAGAAAAAACAACAACATTGTAGAAACGATGAAAGCTCTTAGATTAGAGGATGAAACAAAACATAATTAGAATTTCAAAATGAAACTTAAAGTAGAACAACTGGCATATTAACTGATCAGATAGAATGGAAGTCAGTCAAGCTCATTTGATCAACTGATAGAGATGGTTTCTGAATTTTATGAACTGTGTTTCAGCAAATCCAAAGCACAGAAGATCAATTTAGGCTATTGAGAAAGATAAAAATGATTAATAATGAAAAATTTGAAATGTTCTGGAAACAAAAGCAGCAGTGATGTCAGAGAAGCACCCTGAAGATCACATACAGACATTGGGGCCATTTAACTGTGTAGACTCATTCAGGATCTGACAGCAGGAAGTCTGGGGAACATTAAGGGAAAATGGATTGTGATTGCATTATTAATGTTCAAAGTCTAAGAGTTTCCAATCAGAGATAGTTAAATGGTAAAGAAGCATATCAACAAAAGAAGTGAATGATAAATATCCCCAGGAATATCAGAAAAAAGATACTAATGTTGGTATCACCGAGTGCTTTAGTCATGAAGTTTTTTTTTTTTTTTTTTTTTTTTTGTTGTTGTTTTTTTACTGCTCAGAGAGGAACATATGTCTTTTGCATTTTCAGGTTGATATCCAGGAGAGATTCTGAAAATTTAGGTTTTCATGCAGCCTCACATTCCTACTCATCCCCACCCACAGCTTTCTATCATGGCAGCAAGAAAATGAAAGGTAATGGTTATTCCCAAGATCAGTTCTTTTAGTGGATTTTTCCTGTTGGGTTTCTCAGGACAGCCTCTGCTAGAGGTGATACTCTTCATTATCGTTGTGATTTTCTACTTGTTCACCATTTTTGGTAATGTGGCTATCGTTCTTTTGGTTCTTCTGGATTCTCAGCTTCATACCCCAATGTATCTCTTCCTTCAGAAGACTAAAGGATAACCATAATTTTCTAGCCTGTATTCTTTTCTAATGCGGAAATGGTCATTTCATGACCATGTAAAACTGATAAAAAAGCAATAAAAATTAATAATCATGCAACTATCAGGGTTTTCCTTACTCTGCATTGCTATTTCAACCATAAATGTTCAGAAGATAATTCTCAAGTTCACTATGTTCCATGGGCATTTCCTCCTATTGTCTTTCAAATTATTTTATTATCCTTTCTACTTTCACTTAAAAGAGTGTCATTTGCTTATACAAGCCTGAAAGAACATATATTAATTAACTGAACAGATCAAATTAATAATGATCCTAGTTTAGCAAGGTGCATGGATGGCAATATTACAAGAAACAAAATTCTTTACATGGTAGCAATTGGCAGTTAAAGGTATAACTTGTTCAATTAGTTATACTATGATTTAGAACTGGGTGGTAATTCTCCTTGTAATATTAATCTAGACTAGTGAAAATGTATTTAGTAGTGGTAGTGATGGGTTTTAGTCTTTAAAAAGTTTATTTTTTCACCAAATATACTATTAGAGGTAGGTTTAAGTAATAATTAGAATTCTTAGTAGATAACGAAATTTCCCTGACTTTGTTTTCTGAGATAAAAAAACATAAATTGTTATTGAATTCTACCAAATGCTCCTGTTTTCTTTGCATAAGCCTTGAAAAGTTTGTAGAATTTTCTTTTCTTTTGACATTTTTCTGATAAATTCTGTTTTTATGCTTACACGATACATTGACTCAGTTTTGCAAACTGGGCTGTGGCCTATTATAGATTTTAAGGATGTAACTGGATTCGAGGAATGTTTCATTTATGTATTTTCAGCTATTCATAATTCTTATTAACTTGTACTTTTCTAGAAAGATAATCCTGGTGATGACAAATGATGAATACAACAGCACAAAATTACAGCCTGCAAGAGACAATTTCTTATTTGAGAGTGCCTTTTGATATTGTTAGAATTGCTTGCCACTTGTCTTGATAACCTTGACATGTAATTATATATTGTACAGTTTTGAATCTTATATGTGTTGTATTTTTTTTTGCTTGGAGCTTAATCTATTTTTTTATTAATTAAACTTTTTCTTTATTGTCAAAGTATGGTACAGAGGGGTTACGGATTCATATGAAAGGCAGTGGTGTTGTATTTTTTTTTTTTTTCTGGTGCTGATACTGGGGCTTGAACACATGGCCAGAGCACTGTCCCTTAGCATTTTCTTTTTGCTCAAATCTGGCACTCTACCACTTGAGCCACACCTCCACTCTGGATTTTTTGGGTTAATTGTAGATAAGAGTCTCCATGGACTTTTCTGATCTGGCTTTGAACTGCAGTCTTAAGATCTCAATCTCTTGTGTAGCTAGCATTACAGGCATGAACATCCACTAGTGCCTGGCATAGAGATGCATATTCTTTTCTTGGATTTTTCTCAATCTTATGTATATAAGATTTATACATGTTGTGGATAATTTAATTCATCCACATTATTTTTTAGATAGTTATCTATTTAATTAATTGACTGTGCTTCAACTTTTGACAGATAAATGATGGTTTTGATTTTTCAGTTTTTTGAACAATGCTCCTAAATTTTTTTTTGCATGGGTCATTGTGTGCATGTCTAAAGTTTCCTTAGGGATTGTAAAAGTAGAAATGCTAAATGATAGTATGTACAGATTCTCAACATTACTGGAAAAATCCAAGTGATTCCTAAATTGTCATTATGAAGTTCTAATAACAGCGTGTCAGAGGTTTCATTATTCCACACCCATGTCTGTACTGCATGCTGTCAGCCCTTTAAATTTTGGTAAGCTCTATATGTATAGAACTTACGATGGTATCATGTACTAATTTTATATTCCCTTAAGCACCTTTATTTATGGTCATGTTACAAAATATATATCCAATTGTTCATCCCATTTTTCCTACTGGATATTTTTGTTGATTTCTAAGATATTTTTATAACTTATAAATATGAATTTATTGTTATTAATATTTCTACAAATATCTTTTCTACTTAACTAGCTCCTTGTTAACCTATTTTATTTTTTCTATAACAATGGAATTTCTATTTTCTTACTATATTTTTTGTCAGATTTCTGTTTTTTTTCTGTAGCTATGTATAGTTTTTATAGCCTATTTAGAAGCAGTACAATACTATAATAAACCCTAATATTCTCCCCAAATTCCTTATAATTTTCCTCTCAAATTTTAACACACTTGGAAATTTCATGTACAATATTGAGAAGGGGGTAAATTTCCTTTTGTATTATAGCAAAAATTATTTAAAGCATAACATTTACATTTTAGTTACATTTATGTGTGCATTTCAGGTCATTAAATTCAATGTCAGTATTATGCAGCCATCTATCCATTCTATCCTTTTACCCCAAACAGCAATTCTTTAGTAATTTTATTTAGTTTAGTGTTTCAGTTTTACTGGAACTATCTATTTAGAAGCTGCCTTTCCTTAACAGCTGTGAACTGTGATTTGGTTGGATATACTGGACATATATGAACATGCTTTTGTTGCTTTCTTCTGTCTGTTGTTCTGTTGTTTGTAACTTACCATGTAATCTCAATTGTTATTTTATGAGGTTTTGAAAGTGATAGAATAGTTTCACTAACTTTTTTTCTCTTCATCTAAAGAATTTGTAGAAAAAGGTGTTTCCCATCCTATCAAATTTCAAATAAACTTTCAAATTAGCTTGTCATCTATCACTGAAGTTTGTTTTCAGTTTGATTACTATCTCATTAAATTTACAGATTACTTTCAAATTTTGGTAATTCTCCCTCTTACTTTTTTCTTCTTTGATTAATGTCTTCAGTGCCTCCTAACCCCCTTTTTTTGTACCAGAAATGAGGCTTGAAGTCAGAGTCTGGGTGTGGTCCCTGAGCTGCTTTTGCTCAAGGCTAATGCACTTAAACAGGTACTGTTTGAGCCTTAGTACCCATTTATAGCTTTTTCTGATTGG
The DNA here is from genome assembly GCF_023159225.1 of Perognathus longimembris pacificus. Taxonomy (NCBI): domain Eukaryota; kingdom Metazoa; phylum Chordata; class Mammalia; order Rodentia; family Heteromyidae; genus Perognathus; species Perognathus longimembris. The sequence continues at coordinate 7,333,017 of NC_063171.1, forward strand.
TTTATTGGGGGTAAGAGTTTCCCAGACTTTCCTTCCTGGGCTGGCATCAAACCTTGATCCTCATTTTCTGCCTCTTGAGTAGATAGGATTTCAGGTGTGAGCTACCAGTGCCTGGCCTTCAATATCTTTTATAGTCAAATTTATTTAACTAATACACAAAGCATATAAATTGTGAGTATTAATGGGATATCATGTGATGTGTTAATATAAGTATACATAGTGTGATGCTGCAATCAGATTAATCATATCTATCTTCTCAAATACTTATCATTCCCTTATGGAATTTTTTTCCACAGTCTTTCTATCTCTTTGAAATGTACAGAATGTTATTGCTTCTGTGGTCACTCTAGTGAAAAACAACATATCAGAACATTTTGCTTCTATCTAAATGCAATTTATTAGCCATTGATAAATCTTTCCCATCCATTCTCCCATCTCTCAATTTTCACAAGCCTCTCAACTTCTATGAGATCAACTTTCTATCAACAATGCAGATAGATAAAATAAATTTATGTTCTTCATCTGATTTACCTGCAGTTCTGTGTTATGTCTCCACAAAGCTCTATGTAAAAAACAAGTGAGACTGGTAGAGTGTTGCGCTTTAAACTGCTGGGCTTTGCTCTATCCCTCCCACCCTCGTGGGAAGGGGTCCTGGGCTTATCTATCTCCTCTGCTGGGTATCCATACTCACTCTCTCACATCCCCCCACCCCCAGTAAGGATCAGACACCAGAGAGGGGAGCTGGATTAGCCTCGGGCCGAGTGTGGTCGCGAGGCCTCCATACTCGCCAGCCCAAGGAAAACACGAGTGTGTGAAGTCTCAGAGATCATCTCTGGGATGGTTCTGATTTATTCAAATGAGAAGCCACAAAGATATACCCCAAAGGTAGGCACAGGGAAGGGACAACAGATTGGCCACGAGAACTGTCCATCAAGTGATGTCAGGGGACCTCCCTTGTGGGCGGAGGCCCAGCCCCCCAAGGATGGGCCCCTGGGGTACCCCCTCCACCATTGCACACATGCTCGCCCCAGGAACAGGGGCTTCTCTTCTTGTTAAAGGCAGAAAGGGGAGGGACAGGCCAAGTTCAGCTGTGGCCTCTTAAAGGCACAGCTGACCCCAACAGTAGAGTACTTGCTTTGCATGTATGAAGTCCTGGGTTTAGTTCTCAGCAAAACAGCAACAACAACAAACCAGCCAAACCAAAGCAATCATATTATTGAACTTCTATTTCCCATGACCCTACTCAAGATCCACAGCTTCCTGTGGCCTGGCAGACTCCGGGACACCATAGCACCATTCTTCCTTTTGTGGAAAGTCAAGTCCCAAGTTTTTAGTAAACTAAGTCAAAATAGCAATCACATTTGTACTTTATTTCAAGTTCTTATTAAAATTATTTTCATGGAAGGGAGGTAACAGAAGATGTATATTTCTGTGTGTGATAGAGAGAGAGAGAGGGAATTAAAACACAATATGTAATTATGAGGTCATAGTGAAGCTCACTGTTCTATAAAATTGTTATCATTAATAACAATAATTCAAATGAGGAAAGTGGGGCATTTTTTACAAAAAAACTACTTCCTATGGGATGAGAACAAATCTTATACTCTGCTCTGCCAACCAGGACTGTAGCCTCCTATCATGCTTTTATGCATTCACAATGACACAGCCTTACAAACCACTTACCAACGCCTTATATATTTTTCCTTTCTATGATTCTCGTCTATTTCCTTTCCTTTTTCTTTTAGTTTATTTATCTCTCCTTTTCATTTTGTTGATTGATTTCCACTTCTCTTTGAAAACTCACCAAGCATTCCTCTTTCAAATAGTTCTCCTTGTCTTTCAACTTCTGTATTAAATCCTTGTTCTTTCCTTTTGTTGGGTAACATAGTAACATGATACTGTGTTAGTTTTGTATACTAGCATTTATCTTCAACTACCATATGACTTCTTGAATATATGTTCATTTCTACGTCTCCATCTTTCAGCATTGTGGCTTGAAGAAAATAAATACTCAAGAAATGACTATGGAACAAGTTAAGCATCATAATGGCTGGCTAAATATTATTCACTTAATATTGGATTTCACTCAATATGTGTTTATTGCCATAGAGAAGTTAAAGAGATTAGTAAGAGGATTCTTGCCTTCAATAGGTACATTATATTAAAATTTAGGAATTTATGTAAGAGTATTTAGAAGGTGAAGAATTTTCGATGGAGATAGTTTAAGTATGGATTAGAAAATAATTTTCTCATTTAACAATGTTTATTGCATGCTGTCATGTGTCAGATATTCAGATAAATTCTGAAGATATAATTTTCAGCTTTCACCAAAATGCTCACAGCCTATGGTTATTGGCAGAAAATAAAAAAATACATACTTAAAATACTTTTAGATACTAGGAAATAAACTAGAGAGTAGGTTAAAAATATGTATTCCAGATTGGCAGTTTGAATGAGATTTGAATAAGGACCAAAGTGCAAAACAATTTGACTACAAGAATAATATTCTACATAAGGGAAGAATAAAAAACAATGCCTTACTTATTGAAAGAAATATGAAATGTGGTAAACTGAAGTATAGAAAATTTAAAATAAGCACTTGCATGAGCGGGAGCCCAGTGAGCCCATGAGAGGAGCCGCTGCCACCGTGGAGCCGGCATTCGCTATGGAGCCGGAGGAGGAGGGGGAGAGCCTTGGAGGACATCAACACGAACAAGGAACAAGTTGAAATCATCACAGAAGGAGAAAGTTCGTCAGTTTATGATCTTCACACAATCTAGTGAAAAAACAGCAGGGTTGTCTTTCTCAAAATGACTGGAAGTTAGATGTTGCAACAGATAATTTTTTCCAAAATCTTGAACTTTATATACGAGAAAGCGTAAAAGGATCACTGGACAGGAAGAAGTTATAAGAACTATACAACAGATACAAAGATCCTCAAGATGAAAATAAAATTGGAATAGATGGTATACAGCAGTTCTATGATGACCTGGCACTTGATCTAGCCAGCAATAGTGTGTTGATCATTGCATGGAAGTTCAGAGCAGTAACACAGTGTGAGTTCTCCAAACAGGAGTTTCTGGATGGTATGACAGAACTAGGATGTGACAGCATAGAAAAACTAAAGGCCCAGATACCCAAGATGGAACAAGAATTGAAAGAACCAGGATGGTTTAAGGACTTTTCCAAGTTTACTTTTAATTTTGCAAAGAATCCAGGTCAGAAAGGATTAGATCTAGAAATGGCCATTGCATACTGGAACTTAGTGCTTAGTGGAAGATTTAAATTCTTAGACTTATGGAATAAATTTTTGTTGGAACATCATAAAAGGTCAATACCAAAAGATACTTGGAATCTTCTTTTAGACTTCAGTACAATGATTGCCGATAACATGTATAATTATGATGAAGAAGGAGCATGGCCTGTTCTTATTGATGATTTTGTGGAATTTTCATGCCCTCAAATTGCTGGGACAAAAAGTACAACAGTGTATCACTAAAGGAACCTTCTAGAATGTACATAGTCTGTACAATAAATACAATGGAAAATTGCACAGTTAATTTCTGCTTGCTGGACTGAAGATCAATCATCATAATTCAAACTGAGGGTTGAGACAAATCTTTAAGGATACATCTTGGACCATATCATACTTCATTCTCCTAATGGTGGTTTGGGCTAGTCTTCTAGTCTGGGCCATCTAAACATTTATAATTCTAACATTTTGTATTTCATCTTATATCTGTGGACCATCCTGGTTTGTTCTCCCATAAGTCTTAGAAGCTTTATGGTTATTATTTTGAGGCTTCCATTCTTGCATAAAGCACAATGCTGTCTTCATCAGAAAACAGTTTGGCATAAGAATTAAACTTAATGAACATTACAAACAATTTATAAAACTTCTTAAATATATGCTTTGGGCTAGTTGCAAAAACTATGCTGATAGCACTTCCAATGAGAGTGATATATTTAAGTGTACTGAACCTGGAATGGTGTTTTTGTTTGGGCGGATTTAATTTTTTTTCTGGCGAATCACATGTATCATTGACATGAGTAGATTATCTGATGAAAGAAATGTTAAAATAACCAACATGAAATTTTTTTTAGGATAATTGGTGCCTACCCAAAGGATGTATTGTGTTTTAGACTCTTGATTCCAAAAAGTTTCCACAGAACTAGTCTGTACTTACCTTACCCAGGTGGTCCCACAGGGAGCTTTTATTGAGAAACCATCTGCATAATATAGATCCCACTCTGGTCTACATTATGCACTATGTAATTGGATTTCATTATGCTTTTGAAATACTTATATGCCTAGCAGATAAGTTAAACTATTTAATTTGTTTTGAATGTTTTGGATTGCTACACAATACACTATTCTAAATTTAGGCATGAGGTTTTTTTTTTTTCCTTCTTTTTTGGTCATCACACTATGGAACACAAATAAAATTCTCTTAATTTATAAGAAGATAGTAGGAATTAAATTTTGGAAATGGTTGTGATGAGCCATGAAGTTCAATCTTTATAATATAGGTACTGCTCTTTCAGACAAGTAGTCCACTTTTGATGACTTTTTATTTTGTTGAAATTGCTTTAACTGCTAAATCACTGTGGTTGCCAAATATCTAAAAACTTCAAGAGCAAAGATTTTCAACCAACCATATACTTTATGCAGAATACCAATCTGGGTTTTATTTTTGTAAATTATTTGGGCTATTTTTTTCCCTCTCAAATTAGTTCAGTTTTCACATTAAAGCAGTAAACTACCTTGTATTTTAAAAAAAAGAAAATTTAAAATAAAAAGCAAGTGTGGAAAGAAGTGGAACTGTGAGAGGTTTAAAATAAAAAGAGCAGCCAGGAAAAGTGGAAAAATAGAGCTGAAGAAATGAAGTGGGGAAAATCATGGTAAGTATTGTAGTTAATGATAGGACCTTCAGAGTTTGTTACAATTTAAGGAGTAATCATGTTGTAAATAAGTGTACATGGAAGGCTGGAGAGATGGCTAGATGGATGAGTAGACAGAAGATTGTCAATATTCATGTTCAGTGAGGTCTTCTGTGTTTTCCAGAGTTGTTTTGGAAATTTTCTAGGCTAAAGAAGAATATTCATGTGGTAGAAATGATGACTTTAGGGATTATAGAACATTTCTGTCTTTGGCCTTCTTGTATTTAATAAGTACATCCTGGTGGGGCATGATATCCCAGGGGAGTAATTGTGAGCACTTGCTGGAGTATGAAAACATACAATTAAACCCACAGCTTCCTAATGCAGTGCGATTATGCTCTGGACACTGAGAGAGGAAGAGTTTCTTCAATAGTGTGTTATTATTTTCCATAGTTCTACAAAATTTAAACAATAATTGGAAGAGATAAAGCTATCTCCTATAATTATTCTCATTGAATTAATACTTGTCAAAAGGAATTGTCCATGTTTTCAGGGCTAGACAAAGTAAGAGGCTGGATTTGAATGCTACTCTGTCACGAAAAACTTTGCTTCAGAGAAATCTTTCTAAGGTACTTGCACCAGTTTCATTCTCCAGCCATAAATAGAGTTGTAACACATTTGAATTTAGCATGTGTTTACCATGCTCTGGAGAGAGCAGGGAGGAGGAGGGGATGGGGGAAATTGATCAAAGTTTACTAAATTCAAGTTAAATGAAAGCAAGAAGTTCTCTTGTGATAATAAAAACAATAATTAAATATATGTTAAAAAAACCTAAAAGAAAATATTTTGAGTTTTCTTTTCTTAAATTTAATTTTATTGTTAAGGTGATGTACAGAGGGGTTACAGTTACATACATAATGTAATGAGTACATTTATTGCCAAACTTGTTACCTCCTCCCTCATTTTTCCCACCTTCCCTCCTCCCCATTCCTCCTCCTCCCAAGTTATACAGTTAGTTTACAACATATTGTCTTGTAAATATTGCTGTTGCATTGGTTTTTCCCTTTGATCCTAAAGAAATGATAAAAGTTGGAGGAGACAGACCTTTTTATTTTGATGCAAGAATGCATATGTGCACTAAAGTACCATATTTTACCCATCAATGTGTACAACTTTTATGGTTTATAAATTCATTAAAATAAATCTAATTTAATTATACAAAACTTAAAAAGTTTTGGATTTCGATTTCCTTTTTACAGAGGTAGAAATGGAAACATATGGCATCAAAATTGTGAGCTGGAAGAATTATGATGAGGTTACTTTGTATGTCAACATGGGGAGAGAAAAGGTAATAGGTAACACATTTCTGAAAGAGAAACATTTGTGTGCTATAAAAACTTGGCTACTGAAATGCTTCAAACTGTGCAGGTGCCTTGGGAAACTGATGAAAATATTAGGCACTGTTCAGTTTTGTGAGTTCAGAATACTTAATATTTAATTGTATATTTAAGTGTTAGATCAGATAGTAGCAAAGATGCCTTTTCCCCAGACAGTGCTTAAATGTGCATTATAATAAAAGTAAAGTTTTATAACTCAACCTTTCACCACCAAACTTTCCTCTTCATCTTTTAATTTTACTTTTGAATAAAGTAGCATTAATCACCAAAAGACAAAACTTCAGAGATCTCTAATACACACTCACAGCTAACAATTTCATATCCTGAAGCTAGAGAAACAATTACATATACAGGTAAATATTAACAGATTTTAACCAGATCATCCTAGTAGTCTTTCTTCCCTACATAACACTGACGTGACTTTTAGCTAGACGGTCTCACTGTGCACAGCTCATAGTAAGTAAGCACACACTTAGCTGGGTCCAACCTGTTGATGACAGGAGTGCTCTCTGCCTTGCTTTCTATATCCCCACCTGACCTCTGGTCTGCACTTGGGCCAGAAAAGACCATCAGGAATTAAACACTAAACATGAGCTTTCTTGAGTGCTATAACTAGGAGGATATCCACAGGTTCAGAAGCTGTAAAGTTGTATCATAGCTTTTTACCTCTTATGCCTTAGCATCAATGCCAGTCCATAATACCTGTCAGACCACCACCTGTCATTGACCATGCTCATGGTTTCATGTTTAATTAACTTCACCGGTTTCCCTTCTCTCAATGAAATACATTTAGATGGATGTATCCTAAATATGAGTTGATACAGAAGCAATGTTTCCTACGTAAGGTTATGAAATATGAACAAATGTTTAAATGAGGGCTTTCAATGTACTGGAACAGTTATGGTTTTGAAGCTATAAATAAGATAACGTTTTATAGTTTAGGGATGGCTGAGACCAATGAATAACATGCTGATGACATGCCTTAGAAGGGGAAGCAGTGGTGTCCTAAGAGCTACATGTATGCTTATTTCTAATATTTCTCCTTGAATGCAGAAGATCTGCACAGATGAGGAGCTCTTGAATGTAAGCACATAAACTTAAATACTGACTCTGTCACAAAAGTCTCCTTGGAAGGTATGATAGCTAAGTTCTCAGTCTCAGTTTTCTCATCTGCTATGAAAGAAATAGACTCATAGTGGACAGAATTAAATAAGTCTCTGCAAGCAATATCCTCAGAGCAAAGCTTGGCACTTGATGAGTTTGCTGTAAAAGCCCTCTGTGACTTCATCATGGTCACTGCAAGCCGGTTGCTCTATTGTTGAGTTGATGTGCAGCTACTCCATAATATTTACAGCAAATATGATTTCAATTCCTCCCGGTGATATAACAGAGATGCAGAGAAACTTATGACAAGATCCTCACTTTTCTATGGGGATAACTACTTCCAAAGATTCAAAGCTTAAGTGAAGGGGATCAGTGACCATCCTGAGGACAGAGTCTTTACCTACTCATATATCTCTTGACTCTTTGGATGGTGACACATAGTCCTGGCATTTTTTCAGGATAAATGCAGCATAGAGAACTGGCCAACAAGGTGATTTCTTTCTTCTTTTTTTTTGGGGGGGGGGAGGGTCAGTCATGGGGCTTGAACTCTGAGACTGAGCACTGTCCCTGAGCTCTTCAGTTCAAGGCTAGCACTCTACCACTTGAGCTACAATGCCACTTCTGGACTTTCCTTCCTGAACTGGCTTTGAACCATGATCCTCAGATCTCAGCCTCCTGAGTAGCTAGGGTTACAGGTGTGAGGCACCAGTGTCCAGCAGCCAACAAGGTTTTTGATGCTGAAAATCACATCATCTTATTTTGTATTCTTGATATCTATAAGGCACAGAACAGAAAATTCATTCAGTAAATATTGATGATAGGTAAATAGGAAATAATGGCACAATATGTATTGCATTAGAAAGTTGCAAATGCTAGGCATGGTGGCACATATCTTTTCATTGTAGCACTCAGGAGATTGAGGCAGGAGCCAGCCTGGTCTACATTGTGACACTTTTTCTTCAAAAATAAAATAAAAAATTTACATAGGCAATAACAAACAAAACAAAACCCAGAAAAAACACTTGTTTCAGTGTGCTTATAATTAAATGGGCAGTATGTGAAAACTAATATATCTGAACATAATATAAACAAATAATGTACTAAGTGGAAACAATTTTATCATTTTTGAATCATGTGCAAACATATTTCATCTATTTTTAAAGACATATTTAAACATCTGTCCATATGCATAGTAGTGAGGTATCCATACCTGTTTTCTGAAGTGATACTGTACTTTGAGAGAATCTTTGATATATGTGTTATGAACAGTATTCTACATTTCATTTTGTTGTGGGTACACATCCAGTAGGTGAAATACTACTGTTTTCACCATGGCTTGTAGGTGGCTCTCTCAGGACCATCTTCTTACCTTTTCCTCAGTCATCTCCCTGCACCGTTGCTATGGTCACACCACATATCTTCAGTTAAGTAACTGCTCAGTAAACATGTGCAAGTAACATTTTTTGAGAATATGCTAGGCATTAATTGAATAAAGATAAATAAGACATTGTGTTCACCATGCTTTGATGGTAATGCATAAATAAATATCTCAGAAAGAGAATGGAAATTGGGCTTTTAAAAAAGATGCCCTTGTTATTTGAATAAAGTCTCAATAGATGTATTAAAAGGTCCAGGTGGATGTGGTGAATGGATACTATGGAAAGCACTTTGGGTGGTAAGAATCGGCAATGGATAAGATAATATGAGGTTGGAATATGGGTGGTGGTTTTGTGCTGTTGGAAAGAATAGGTTTAGAAGCAGGTGGCATAGGCTTACTAGTGAAGTTTAGCTAGTGTCACTGAGGTGCTTATAAATCATATGAAAGTCTTCCGGCTTCAAGCTCTAATACATACTCACATACATTAAATATAGTTTACTCACATGCCTGCATCTTCACCAGAGGACTGGCAGGCTCTATCATGTCCCTCTCTCCACAATCCCGGCAGTCTGAAAACCTGTCCTTATCCTTTTGTTACCAACCTGCCAGGCAAAGCTCAGTGGCATCCAGTGTTGACTGCAACAATACAACAAGTAACAACAATAACATTTTGACGAGGTCTATGTTAGTCAAGAAATGTCTACTGACAATTATGATCCTTGAGAAATTAATTCAAATTTATTTTGCATGAACTTATGACAAAGCCAGTATATATAGTAGTTACTCCCAAAATTTGGTTGCTTGTTTGCTCTGTGACCCCTCATGACATGTTTCTTTAATTTTTTAAGCAATTGTTTTATTTGATGTTGAATTTTTAATTTATTTTTATTTTATTGTTGAGTAGTTGTACAAAGAAGTTACAATAAGTCAGGTTTTGAGCACAAGGCTTCTTCATTAATGTCACTTCTTCCGTCATTTTCCCCAAGATTCCCCTTCCCATCCCTACTCAAATATTTAAGTATTCTCTTGAACTGGCCTGCTTTCTTTCTTGACTCTGTGAGTGCAACATGATCACTCCCTTGGCTCATTCTGAATCTTTCCTGTGCAGATCGCTCACCCTCTGTGAATATCCACACCACACAGATATTATCATGTGTATTTTGACATGTCATCATGCATAGACCTACCTTACATGTGCATTTGGGGCATTCTAGGAATGTACTATATTTTTGTATTTCTTAGAGTTCCTCAAGTTACAATAAACTTTCAATAATTTTACATTAAAAAATGACACTGAGACAGGCACTGGTGGCTCAAACTTGTATGTAATCCTGGCTACTCAGAGAGCTGAGATTTTGGTTCAAGGCTAGTGTGGGCAAATAAATAAGACATAATGCTTATATCCAATTCACCACCAAGAAGCTAGAAATAAAGTTATGCCTCATGTGGTAGAGCACCAGACATGAGTAAAAGAGCCAAGCAAGAGTGCAAGATCCTGAGTTCAAGTCTCAATACTAGCACACATGATGTTTGTAAAATTGAGGAAAATTGCATTTCTGATTGATTTTTTAACTTTTATCTTCAAAGTGTATGGGAAACATTCAGCCACCAGATGGGGTATGACATTTGATGGACTAATGAAGGATACAGCACACTGGTACTTTGGTTTTTTCATGTATATGCAAAACCTTGTTTCCTCAAATATGAAGTTGTTAAGCATTTGACATAAAATCCTTGTGGTTTTGCTGGATGTGATTTCACCTCTAAGTAATATGGTGGTCTAATGACAGTGACCTCCCTGGGTTCATTCTGGTTGGTTTTTCAGACCAGCCTCAGTTAGAATTGATTCTCTTTGGGGTAATCTTGTTCTTTTTCCTCATGACCCTTGTTGGCAATACTACCATCATTCTAGTGTCCCTCGTGGATTCAAAGCTCCACATTCCCATGTACTTCTTCCTCTCCCATCTTTCCTTCCTGGACCTCTGATTTACCAGTAGCATAATCCCTCAGCTTGTAGTCAGCCTTCGAGGTTCAGATAAGTCGATTACCTATGGGGGCTGTGTGGTTCAGCTCTATGTCTCCCTTGCATTGGGATCCACCGAGTGTGTTCTCCTGGCCGTGATGTCCTACGATCGCTATGTGGCTGTCTGCCGACCCCTCCATTATGCCTTTGTTATGCATTCCCACCTTTGCATGACCCTGAAATCTATGGCCTGGCTCAGTGGAGTGGCCACCACCTTGGTACAATCCACCCTCACCATGCAGCTGCCCTTCTGTGGGCACCGCAGAGTGGATCATTTCTTCTGTGAGGTCACTGTGCTCATCAAGTTGTCTTGTGTGGACACCACTTTCAACCAGGTTGAGCTCTTTGTGGCTAGTGTATTATTCTTAGTGCTGCCCTTGTCACTCATCCTGGTGTCCTATGGATACATCACCCAAGCTGTGTTGAGGATCAAGTCAGCTACTGGGAGACAGAAAGCATTTGGGACCTGCTCCTCCCACCTCCTGCTGGTTATCATCTTCTATGGAACCATCATCTTCATGTATCTGCAGCCTGCCAAGAGTCGATCTAAGGACCAAGGGAAGTTCATTTCCCTCTTCTACACTGTGGTGACCCCTGTGCTTAATCCTCTTATTTATACTCTGAGGAACAAGGAAGTGAAGATAGCACTGAAGAAAATTCTAGGGAATAAAAGTTGAGTGACACTTTCTGATTAGCAAAAGACATGTGGAGATCTACATTGTGATGCATCCTTTAATGGGTTGTAGATGACATGGTCATTCTTCAAAGTTTACAAATCATGATTCTTCAAGTAGGTTTTTGTAGGAAAATTTCAGAGTTTGGCAGCTGGGATATTTTGTACACTTCATGTCATCTTATAGGGGTGAACAATATTAAGCATTACAAGTTAAAATGAGAACACCATTCTAGGCATCATGTTGTTTAGTTTGTGTAGGCAAGATGGATAACATTACAATTGTTTTCTTTTCAGAAACTAACGCATTTTGTGTTTAAATAAACAACTCAAGTACATATTACAAGCCTCAGTGGCATTGCCCTTTCAGCCTACTGGATTTCTGGTTGGGCCCTTGTGGAGCCCCACTGTACACTGAGCAGACCTGCATGACTGCAACTCTGTTCTTCTTTTGGAAGTGTCTAAAGATTTTTGTTTCTCTCTTCTCTGTAGTTTTGAGAGAATGCAAAATTGAAAACATAATCACTTTTAAAAAAGAAATTCTTTATCCAGGTTTATACTTTAGCACAGACCTTTCTTATCTCTTCATATTCAATTATGTTGTGTTCAACTACTCTGCTTGTGCTTATTTAAAGCCATTTCAAAATTAATATATCACAGCTAAATCACAAGCTCCCATTTGACTTTTTTCTTCACTGTTCTCAGTATCAGAAAATGAGGCCCACCACATTAAATCTCCTTCCCTTTCTCTCATCTGCTTCATGTAACATATTCAGTCTTGTGAATTTTGCCAGTTATTATCTACTTTTGTACTGCTCCCACTTTCTTCCACTTTAACTATCTCTCTGGTCATGGGGAGGGCAGGCTTAGCCACCCTGTAAGACAAGAAATATTTATTTAATGACTTAATCATTTATTTTTTTCATTTTTATTTTTATTTATATATATTTTTATTATCAAACTGGACTTAATCATTTAAAGTTATTAATCACTTAATCACCTTTCCTGTTTTTTTTTATTTAATACTGGCATTTTCTTTCAATTTTAGTTTAGATTTAGACCAGTATTTTTTTATATACTATGAAATGTATGCAATTTTTAATACATCATGGAACTGAAATTTTTCTTATGAAACACATTTATTTATTCCCCAGTTATTGTGACAAGGACATAGATTTTAAACAAACAAATAAAACCTAGGACTCATACCTTCATAGAGTTTATAGGCTTAAGGCCTGCTTCAGTATTTGGTAACCTTTCTCTTTGTGACAGTATCTATTATCAAAGAATGGAAGTCAATGTTATGGAAGATATCACTCTCAGTTTTAAAAAATTATATGTAATATTAAATGTACATCAAACTATAAGAATAATAGCTTTATCTCCTCCTCCTCCTCCTCCTCCTCCTCCTCCTCCTCCTCCTCCTCCTCCTCCTCCTCCTCCTCCTCCTCCTCCTCCTCCTCCTCCTCCTCCTCCTCCTCCTCCTTCTTCTCCTCCTCTTCCTTCTCCTCCTCCTCCCCATTTTTTGGCCTGGGCCCTGAGCTCTTTTGCTTTGAGACACAGTTCCACTTTCAGGTTTTTGTGATTAATTGGAGATGACAATGTCATGGACTTTACTGCCTGGGCTTTGATCTTTGGTCCTCTGATCTCAGTCTCTTGAGTAGCTAGGATTAGAGGTGTGAAACACCAGGGTCTGACATATTATTCTTTTATTTGGGATTATTTAGGCAGTGATAATTCACTTTATAGAGTGGTGGCAGAGGTGTTTCTTTTTTTATTACTTTCTTAATTACAAAATGTGTTAATAATTATATGAGAAAGAATTTCTGAGTTTTTTTTCTTTTGTTTGTTTTTGTTTCATGCTTGTCTTGGCACTTAAACTCAGGGCTTGGGTGTTGTCCCTAAATTTTTTATTTTATTATTATTTTTTTTTTTATTTTTTGCCAGTCCTGGGCCTTGGACTCAGGGCCTGAGCACTGTCCCTGGCTTCTTCCCGCTCAAGGCTAGCACTCTGCCACTTGAGCCACAGCGCCGCTTCTGGCCGTTTTCTGTATATGTGGTGCTGGGGAATCGAACCTAGGGCCTCGTGTATCCAAGGCAGGCACTCTTGCCGCTAGGCTATATACCCAGCCCCATCCCTAAATTTTTGTGCTCAAGGCTAGTGTTCAACCACTGGAGCTACAGCTCCATTTCTGGCTGTTTTGGTAGTTCATTGGAGATAAGAGTTTCATGGACTTTCCTGCCGAGAAAGTCTTTGAACCACAGAACTCAGCCTCCAACGTAGCTGTGATTATAGGTATGATGCAGTTCTTCCAGACTCTTCAGGTGAGTTTTAAAGGGCTAACATCTTATAACAGAAGTCAAGTAGTTCTCACTCAACTATCACAAAGACATTTCCCTTAAAGCTCATAGAAGAGTTGGTGAAAGGGCACATAGACATAATACTATATGGTTGGAAATAGTGTTGTTCCTTTTGCTGAGGGGACCATAGCATCTCTGATCTTCAAGTAACCTTAGACTCAGTGATACAGAAAAAATGTACTAGAAAAGAAAAATGGGTGACTAGGCAGGATACAGAATTTGGAAACAGTGGAATTAAGTTATGGAGGAAGAGATTTTTTTTTTTGCTTTCAAAAAATAGATTTACTTTTAACTGATGCACAAAATGTAGAAATTCACATATTTTAATGGGGGTAGCCAGTGGTGTTTCCATTTTTTCAAGCCACATGAAGTAATATAAGAGTAGAAATAAGGAGTAGTATTCATTCATTTGCACAAATATGTATGGAGTAGTTGACTATAGTGAGAGCAACATGGTATAAAAGGCAGAAATGATAGCTGAGGAATATTTTTCCATGACCATACACAGAATAATGTTGTGAGCATTTTAATGAGTTACATTTTTTTCCATAGAGAAAAGATGGTAATTCCCTAGCCCTTCTGGGGACACACTGAGGCAACATTAGTAAATTTTCTTTTCTCCTTCCGAGCATAAAGTATCTCCTGAAGAGGACATCAATGAGGTTTCTCATACTCAAGTGGTTTTTCTTAGAGACTGGGGGACTGAAGTATTCCCATGCATTTCTAAGGAAGCTCGAGCCTCTAAATTAGAAGCCATGTAGGTCTTTCTGTTATTTGAAATGAGCCTTTCATGCTGCACCACAGACTATATTGGAGTGGTGAACAATTGTAGTTTCAGTTCTCAAGAGAAAGCTTCCAGTCATTATGACACTTTTGCAACCAAGGGTCACACTTCACCCATGTGCCTCATTCTCAGGTGATGCTTTTGACATCTTTGTATCATCTTGCTCATAGGGGACAATCAGGTACTGTCATATATTTTATGTAATTTATGTGGTAGTCAGTGGCAGGACTCTATGTTTCGCTTTCTCAACCATCCTATGCAAATTCTACTTTGCCTTTTCCTGAATAGCTTCTGTGTCTCTAGGCCCCTTCATCTGGAAAAGTCAATTTATTTCCACAGCTCAACAGGCAGTTGGAGACACCACTGGAAAAAAAAAAAAGTAACTCCTAAAGGCAAAGAGCAGAAAGAATGCTCTTGGCTAGGAATAGGTATGAAGCTATATGTAATCTGATCTAGTCATGATGGTCAGATTGTATGTTTTATTACATACAAATAGTGATACTGAAGTGACTAGAATTGTGAATATAGTGGGTTTCAAATAAGTCCATTCATGGTGTTATTACTAGACACCCCCCCCCGCTCTTTTTGAGGGAAAATAATTTATTTCTGATTTTTTTTAACATTGCCAGTGCATGGCAATAATAAAAAGCAATGGGTTTTGAATTGGTTTTGTTGGTATTTCATATTTTTTAAATTTAAGTTTATTGTCTAGCTGATGTACAGAGGGGTTACTGTTATGTACATAAGGTAATGGGTACACTTCTTGTTGAACATTGTTACCTCCTCTCACTTTCTTCCACTTTCTCTTCTCCCCACTTTCTCCTTCCCCCCAGTAAAGTTGTAAAGTTTATTTCCAACATATTGTCTTGTGAGTATCACTGTTGCATTGGTCTAGAACCCTTTTTCTCTTTAGGCTGCTTGCCTTCCTTTCCACTCTTCCTCCTTCCCTCCCTTTCTTTCCTTCCTTTCTTCCTTTTCCTTCTCTTCTTCCTTCTCTCCTTACCTTTCTCCATATCTATCTGATGGCAAATATCATCTCTCCTCAAGGAAATAAAGAGTGGGTTTAAATTGATTAGTTCCAAGATTTCTATATGTTTAAATATGCTAGGTACCTGTGGGTCTATAGTCTTAGATATGCAGGAGGCTGAGATGTGGAGGATATCATTTAGAAGTCTGCTTAGGTAGAAATGTGTGCTGTGCTCCGTTTCCAATTCATCAGTAAAATGCCAGACTGGAGGCATGACTCAGATGCCAGTGGTAGATCCATAGCCATGAGAAAGAAAGCTGAATGAGGTGCAAGGCCCCAAACACAAGCCCCAGTATTGGCACAAAAACAATAACTACAAAAGAACCTTAAAATTCAAACTTTTTTTCAAATGATATATATTTGTGGAACTTCTCAGTGGGATAAAAAAATCAATCTTGTTGAGTTAAAAAGAATTATGTCAGAGTGTATATTCTCTTTCTAGACAACGTATTTATCACTACAAATAAATACCAGAAATTCCAAAAGGGGATTAGCATGTGGTGCACAGCTCTCCTTCCCCACACTGCTTGCCGCTTTATTTAATGTCAGCTGTCATTTGCCTGCAGATTGCTCTGTGTGCAAATCCAAAGAAAAAGCACTTGTCTCCATGTCACATATTCCGGTCCTTCCTCTTGAGTTATGATCCATGTTCCCTCTTCCAAAGAAAAGACACTTGGGATTAATTAAAATTTAAAAATAAAATATTAAATTAGTAAAGAATATCTTGATGTAACATGGTTTTTGAAAGGCAAAAATTAGCAAACAATATTTATGTCCTTTGTACTGTAGTTATCGCTATTTTATTTGGGTGACAAAGTTGTATTCAGCTGTTTAAGCAAAATTTCCTATTTATGTTTTGTGGTTGGATTGTGGAAATAAGAATGAGTCTAGCAAAGTAGAGTAAAGAATTCATGATCACAACAATGATCATATACTTAAAAGATTTTAAAGGGGATAATTATTTAGGAATTAAATAAGATTTGCATTTTTCAATTCCCACACTGTAATCACACAGTGACTAAAAAAAAGTCAGTCATAGAGAACAAGCACCATGTAGGAGTTTGCATCCTTTGTTGTTATAGTCCTCCTCCTCCTCCTCCTCCTCCTCCTCCTCCTCCTCCTCCTCCTCCTCCTCCTCCTCCTCCTCCTCCTCCTCCTCCTCCTCCTTTTTTTGGTCAGTTGTAGGGCTTGAATTAAGGCCTGGATGCTTTTGCACTCAAGGGTAGTGCTCTACCACTTTGAGCCACAGCACCACTTACAGTTTTCTAGTGGTTAATTGGAGATAAGAATATCAGACTTTCCTGCCCAAGCTGGCTTCTCACTGAGAGTTTCAGCTCTCAACCTCCTGAGTAGCTAGGATTACATGAATGAGCCACCGGTGCCCTGATGAAGATAACTAACAGGAAGAAATGGAGAGGGTGAACTTAGAGTACGAGTCTTAGGAATGGCCTGGGTCTGAGTTTCAGAGTGGGAAGAACTGTCGGAAACATCTAGTATGGGAATGGGTTAGATGCTGACATTCCAATCAGGCAGATACTCTGTGTTAGGATAACATTTACAAGTCTGCAATATTTTAGGATAGGGAGTTGGGCACATCCATCCATCCAACACAAGCATTATAATGACTCTTGCTTTTTAAAGGTGGAGGGTGATCAGTGCTGTTTAAAGATGGCAGGTGTGGGAGGAATGGGACAACTGTGTCTACAAGGTTTTAAAGAACTGGATGTCCTGGGGTATCCTGGAGCCATTATGCATTGGTTCTGGGCAACCCACATTACAGAGGTCTTCTCTGCTGCCTGGCCAAAGGTCTCCTCACACAGGGGTTTAGAGCTCAAGCCAGAACGTGTCTGATATTTAAAGAATAGGTTGAACAGAAAGGGGACACAAATTCAGAGGTTCAGTCAGCATTTTGGATGAGCTGGAAATGAAATTGGTTGGATCTTGATAAAGGTTCTTAAGTATTGTGAGCAAGGCAATTGTTGGCATGATTCACTTGTTTTAGCAAGATGACTTGATTCTTTCCAAGATGTAGTTTTGAATTTGGGGAAACTCATTTTGACTACGCATATTTTTTCTCCTTGAATATTAAGTTTTCATTTCATTAAATGTTTTCTAATATAAAAATTAATATTTTACAACGGAATGCATCTATCATATACTTATTGTTTTTTTTCCTTATTATTTATTGTCAAAATGATGTACAGAGAGGTTATGGTTTCATACGTTAGGCCTTGGGTACATTTCTTGTACTGTTTGTTACCTCCTCCTCATTCCTCCTTCTCCCCTCCCCATTTTGCTCTCCCCCCATGAGTTGTTCAGTTGTTTTATACCAAATGGTTTTGCAAGTATTGCTTTTGGAGTCATTTGTCTTTTTATCCCTTGTCTCTTGATTTTGATATTTCCTTTCACTTCCCTAGTTCTAATACCAGTATATACAGTATCCAGTGTACTCAGATGAGATAAAGTGATAGTGCGGGTACAACCACAGGAAGGGGATACAAGAGGATCAACAACAATAGAAGCTACGGTATCACATGGCATGTTGAAAGTAATTACAACAGTGATATAATACTCGTTTCTATAACATGGAGTTCATTTTACTTAGCATCATCATATGCATTCATAGGGCATATCTATTATGCTCTAGTGATCCTCTGCTGTGACTAGCCTGTGCTAATTATTCCCTATGAGGGAGACCATAGAGTCCATGTTTCTTTGGGTCTGGCTCACTTCATTTAGTGTAATTTTTTTCAAATCCTTCCATTTTCTTACAATTGGGGCAATCCCATTCTTTCTGATAGAGGCATAAAATTCCATTGTGTATATGTAACACATTTTCCTGATCCATTGGTCTAATGAGGGGCATCTGGGTTGGTTCCATATTCTAGCTATGACAAATTGTGCTGCGATGAACATTGTTGTGCTGGTGGCTTTAGTGTGTTCTTATTTGTGGTCTTTTGGGTAGATGCCCAAAAGTAGGGCTGCTGGGTCATAGGGGAGCTCTATATTTAGTCTTCTGAGGAATCTACATATCGCTTTCCAGAGGGGCTGAACCAGTTTACATTCTCACCAACAATGAACTAGGGTTCTCTTTTGGCCACATCCCTTCCAACTTTTGTTATTGTTAGTTTTCTTGATAAAGGACATTCTTACTGGGGTGAGGTGGAATCTCAATGTTTTGATTTGCATTTCTTTATTGGCCAGTGATGTAGAACACTTTTTCATATGTCTCTTGGCCATTCTCATTTCCTCATCAGAGAAGTCTCTTTGTAAGTCTTTAGCCCACTTGTTGAGGGGGCTGTTGGTTCTTTGCGGTTTTGTTTTGGAGAAATTTAAGATTTTTAGTTTTGCATATATTTTAGATATGAGGCCTTTGACCATTCCATACACCTATTTAACTTGCTGTTGTATATGACAATCTCTGTGTGAAGTAAGTTCAATTTCTATAAAAATTTTTCAAAGTACTTTCAAAATTTATTATAGTTATTAATTCTACATAATTATATTTAATGTGCTAGTAGATATTATTTATTTACTTAGTTATTTGTTTGTTTGGGTTCTAGTGTTTGAATTCAAGACCGTGAACTTGCAAAGCAAGTACTCTCCTACTGAAACCCCATATCCTCTATTTTTGCTTTTTGTTTATTTTTCAGGTCAGAACGTACTGTTGCTCTGGGCTGGTCATGGGCCAGCTGGGATTCCAGACATGCCCTCACCAAGCTCAGTTAACTTAAAATTTTG